>NW_004524669.1:9351782-9364204 GCF_000260255.1 Octodon degus | reverse complement strand
TTGGTCTGATAAGGTCAGTGAAATCTGCTTAGGATTTATCCTGAGATCCTGTATATCAGCTTGTTTGTGAGTGTCAGCCATGTAGATGAGTCACGGCCATTGCTTGACCAATGTGCTCTCTGTGAAAGCCTGAGAGAATGCTTTCTCTCCATGTGACTCTCCTTAGGCACACTCTACATCATCGATCACTTTCCTCTTTGGCTCCATAATCTCCTTGATCTGAAAATTTGGGACACTACGGAGTTACATCAAGAAACAGTTCTTTCAAACAATGACAGCAAGGGGCCAGTGAGCTAGCTCAGGGAACTAAGCACCTGCCTGACAAGTGCAGGCAGCAGGATTCCATCCCTGGGCCACACCGGCCCCGCCCCCAGGAGCACTAAACTAGCCTGAGACCAATAAGGGGCGTGGTTGCAGGGGACTGTAATTCCAGCACTGAGGAGGCTGAAAACAGGAGGATCACTAGGAGTCAGAGCTGCATAGAGACTCTGTACCAAATACATTAAAAAGAAAATTAACAGCATACATAGAATCACCAGTATAGCTAGGAGACAAATTTGCAGAAATCTCAGCTGAGTGCAGTGCTGTGCACTTGCAGACCCAGCACTAAGGACAAGGCAGGAGGCTCACCTGAGCCCAGGAGTTGGAGGTTGGCATGGACATTGTAGTGAAAACCTTTCCAAAAAAGGAGCCTGAGAAAGGAGGAAAAGGGGAAAAAGAAAAAACAAAATTTCACAAAAAGCCAAAGAAAACTGGAAGAAAAACAGGATTACCATATTAGAGAAGTAGCTCGGAAGTTCTATTAATTGTTACCCAGAAGTCCCAGGCAGAGTAAACAGTTAAGCTGGAAAAGAAATTATAAATAATTCTCAAAATAATTTTTCCCAGAACTAAAATTACGACTTTGCGTACTGAAAGAGTCCATCAAATGCCAGCACCAGGACATGTGATGGCAAAAAAACTACACTGGAAACAACAGAAAGAGCCTATAACTGGTGGTGAACACAGCGCCCTATCAGCATGAGACTCAAACTGCTCCAGCAGCCAAACACCAGATAACAGTTGTTTTTTTCTAAACTAAAACCTCATTGTTCAGTTTTAATTGCAGCACTAGCACTTTCCAATAAATAAGTGGGGTTGGAACTGTACTTTGGGCACTCGGTCCCTAAAAGTTTTGTCATCATTGTCTTTAAGCTTCAGTATCCAGAATGGATGCTAGAATAAGGAGACTGAGACCTCCATTTTAAGGGGAAATGATCACTATACTGGAATTTTATCAGCCATCCCAAGTGTGACCATAGGAGGTGTTTTCAGGCCTGGTTCACCGACAGCTATCGTCCTGCTGTCTCTGCAGCATCTCCTGTAACAGCACTAATCTTGTCCAAGAGGGTTCTGCAACCCTGGCCTAGGGTCCCACCTCCCACTACAACATTGGGGATTAGGCTGGATCAGAATTAGGGTGAGTACACAAACATTCAGTCTACAACAATCCTATAGGAGAACAGAAAGGAACCTGAGGATGGTGAAAGCTGAGAGAATCTGCACAGGAGAGGGAGTCACCAAGCCAGACTGCAATGGGTCGATGCACTCTGCTAGTGACCTCATCACGATGAATTTTGACAGACTCACAGTCATTTTTTGTAAATCACAAGGCTTTTACTGAAAAGGTCAGAGGTTGAATTAACAATGAATGCATTAAAAAACAAGGAATGAGGAAAAGTCAACCAAGGTGACCAGGGAGCATAACCATAGCATGTGACAGTGGATGAACCACATTTATATAGGATGGTGTACGTATACTGATATTATATATACATACTGATATATTTACTGTAATATACTGATAAGAGTGGACAGTATGAAGGAATGATACTGGGAGAATGGCTTATACGGGAAGAGGGAAAGGTCAGACAAAAGATGAAAGGAAGACAAATCATCATGTTCCTTATAGGACTTTATTACAGCTGGGCGTGGTGACACATGTCTACATCCTATCACTTTGGGAGGCTGAAGCAGGAGGACTGAAACTTTGAGCCCAGCCTAGGCAATACAGCAACCTAGAAACATCTTGTTTTAACATTAAAAAAAAAAATAAAAATCTGGGAATGTAGCTCACTGTGAAGGTTCTGGATTCAATCTCCAATACTGCGGAGACGGGGAGAGGGAGGGAAGGAGGAAGAGAGGCTGATCAAGCATTGTGTAAAACTTAAAACCTGAATGATAGGGAAGATCAATGCTAAGGATATTGTTTAGAGATAACCAACTGGTTTGGAGAGGAGAAAATGGCAGGTGAAGCCCTATTTTATTGAACAATCATTACAAAAAAAGAGAAGTGATTTTGTTCCCCTTTTCTATGAAGAGTATATACAACTTTTGTAAAAGAGGGAGAAACTTAAAACTTAAAGTATGTTTTAAGTTGGTTCAAACCCCGTAGAGATACATAAAATCAATTTAGTTGCAAATAATATTTCTTATATAAAACAAAATAAATTAGGTTAGAACACATTAGGATTCTTCACCTATGCTATTTTTTTTTTTTTTTTTCAGAACTGGGGATTGAACTAAGGCCCTTGAGCTTGCCAAGGAAAAACTTATTCCACTGAGCCAACTCCCCACACACCTATGCTATTTTATAACAAGGATCAAACTCAGGACCTTGCGCTTGTGAGACAGGCATTTAGGCTGCTGGGCTATCTCCCTGGCCCAATGTTTTGTCTTGATTATATGTAAATATACGCATGTATATAGATCATGTGAACATTTCTCACTGTGATTGCTGTCAAAAAAAGGTCTATAAGGATGTTTTAAATAGCATGATAAGGTGAGAATTATAACAGCCTTGAAGTGCTGCGGTAACATTTCATTTTTGGCGTGCCGTTTTTAAACAAGACATGTATTTTGTAGATTTCTATAACAGTATCCATAGCTCATGTGCATTACAATGTTTTTATCCCTTTAGGTTTCAGCTTCCTCAACTATAAAGCAGAGATAATGACATTTCACACAGTGGGAGGATTAAGACAGGTAATATATGCAAAATGCTGCCTCACACGGAGGTTCAAAGCCAGTGAAGTGATGCTCCAGGCTGCGTGGCTGAGTGGGAGAGTATTTCCTATCATGAACGAGGCTCTGAGCCTGAGCCCTGGCACTGCAAAAAGAAACCAAGAACACAAACCAAAACCAACAATGAGAATGCTTATATATGAAACACATTATTCTTGTCATCTAAAAAAGACAATAATTGGAAGCTTGATCTCTATACAGCTCTTCACATATCAAAACACGCTCAAATTTCAGTACTGTTTTTAATGAAAGGACTTTCCAAAAATACATGTGCTACACTCTGGTTTCTCTTCAAATCCTATAACTCTTTCGCCTTTTACCAAAAATACATGTGCTTTCCCCATTCTGAACCACAATTTGAATAAATTCAAACAGTAATCCCATATAGAAAGTAGCTATCAAAAAATATTATAGCTTCAAGATTTAGCTCAAATTGTCACTAATGAACCCTTATAAGTAGCTCACTTACCTACAATAATTTAAAATAAATACATTATTTGTAACATTAATAATATTTACAACATATAATACATTTATATATTTGTTATTTAAAATATCTTAAAAGTAAATTCAATATATTATCAACTGCTTTTATTAGCTCAGTATTCAGAATATTACTGATTTCATATTTTATCTTAATTTTATAAAAAATGCTTTTTTTAAAGAACATAGTTAAAATCTGATTTTAACACAATTTAAGAGCTATAAAAGCCTTTGTATCTTTGAAGGCATTTATTAAAAATTACATTTTAAATACTCTACAGTGAAAAGTAAGTTAGCCTATAATCCTGATAGGGGTCAGAGTCATAACACAGAATGGACAAATTATACTGTCATTCTACTTAAATTATTTAAGTTATTTAATTTGACCTGTAGATAGTCTCTTGTCTTCTCATCACGCCTGACTTTTAAGTGGGAGGTCTTCATTCATGATGGTCCTTTAATGGAAGCAAAGCTTTCTCCATTTAACCCATGCTGTTATCAATCATGTACAGGGATAAATGAGCCTGTACGATTTTGCCAGTATCACAAATGACACTGTGACCTGAGGCCAACATCTTTATTTGCTTCTCCAGTGATTCACTTCAGCAGATATTAACCAATTTTATAATCCATGAAAGGCAAAATTAAAGGACACCATCCATAAAACAGAATAATTCCTATCAGCAACAAAGTGATGTGTGTATTATCTTATAAATTATATGGCCATCCAGTGTGGTAATGTAATGAAGTAAAGATGGTAATAACCAAATGCCTAGGGCAAACACTAATATGCATTTAATCACACGGCATGCAGCCATCTGTCACTACAGCTGAACGCCTGTGTACATAAAATACACAAGCCACGTTCTTACTGTTATACTATAACAGCATCAGTTCACACTATCATTTCACAAAATAACAACTGGTAGGCTTTGACATTACCTAAAACAATAAAAGAATATAAAAGCTTGACAACAATAGCTTCACAGATATAAAAAACAACTTGGCTTTGCAGTACTAAAACTGTTAGTTGGTTCAAACCCCGTAGAGATACATAAAATCAATTTAGTTGCAAATAATATTTCTTATATATTGTTAAAGAACTGTAACTTCCAGGTTTTCTTTTCTTAAATATCCCATAAATGGGCTTCCTCACACTGCCTGTTATTCTTAGGAATACTCATGATTTGAACCAAATGCCAGATAAGTCTGATAAATTATTTCCTTCAAGTACTAATACAACTTTTAAATATCAAATATGGATATTTATCTTAAAAAGTAAAAACTTTATGTGAAAAACTTAATCATTGAATGTACACAAGAAAGTGTATGTATAGATTTAAAAGACTGAGAAAAAATTTTGTACACAATCTAAAAACATAAAAACACTAATTATCTGATCTTAGGTGGCTACACGATTCATTGAGAAAATCTCCTTAACTCCATCCAGACCCTTTGTAATCTAACAGCACTATCAACATTTCCTAAGGTGTGCCTCATCTACAAAGCAAAGTCTCATACAACAGGAAGCCAAACTGTGCTGGGCTGTTTGCATTTATATTCTATCCTGTATTAGCAATGGTTGCCTGAGCCATTATTTTATAAGTTCCTGACCAATGACCAAGGATTACTCACTTCTATGCCCTCACTCTGCCAAATACAATAATTTATAAAAGGCACCAACTCAATATTTGTTGCACTGCATTTACTGTTTGTTCCACTGAATGAAACAGATTGTTTATATCTTCTGGGAAAAGTCAGAGAAGGATGTTTGGTTATAAGTCAAAGAAGGGACTATATGCAACCAGTGCTTCCTAGAAGGTTAAGTTTCAGAAAAAGGTCACAAAGTTACAAAAGCCCTACACAATAACAGTCTTATAATAAAAAAAATTTTAAGAGTCGGCCAGATAGCTCAGCAGATTAAAGCACCTGCTTAAGTAGACACAGAGACCAGGATTTGATCCTGGGCATGCTGTGCTGGCCCCGACCCTGGGGCTCACAGAGAGAGTGACTGAGACTGTGTGTGTGGTGGCACGCACCTGTACCACAGCACTTGGGGGGGCTGAAAACAGGAGAATCACTATGTCTGATCTGTATAGTCAGACCCTATAGACCCTTTACTAAACACACACACACACACACACACACACACACACACAGAAAATTTTATGTATTTATTTTTGTATTTTAGGGAAAGGTATACAGGGTCTCACTACTAGATCAGACTTGTAATGATCCGCCTGTTTACAGCCTTCCAAGAGCTGAGATTAAAGGGGCGCGCCACCACACCCAGTCTCAATTGCCATCTCAGCAGCCCCAGGGGTGGGGCCAACACGGCAGACCCAGGGATCAAACTGCCAACCCCTGAGCCTGCTTGCAGGCACTTTAATCTGCTCAGCTATTTGGCCAGGACTATTTTTAAAAATTAATTTTATTGAGAAAGAAATAGCAATGAGACAGTTCAAAACAAGTTAGTAGAACAGTTACAATAATTAATACATTGCATATTGTTGTCTTTTTAGTATTTATAGTACAAGATATAGACATGATACCTTGTCTAAACACTATTAGCACAAATCTTTCTTCCCACTGAACTAAGAGAAAGTAGCTATACATCTATGCTATTTTGTATACACAGATATGTATTTTTTTTTCACTACAAAATGGACCTTCATTTATATTCCTCTTTTCTGTTTAGTTTTGTCAGAGATGGGTATTCCATTGCCATTCAAACATTGTAGGTACGTGAATTCAGCAAAATAATCCAATATAGTCCAGTAGCCTATAATAGTAGTGGGTTATCTGCATGATTGGCAATGTCAGAAATTATTGACTTGAGTCTTTTACAGCTCAGTATATTAATATGGCTTTACTTTTTATAGCTTGTTTTTATACTCTTCTGCTGGATGGTTAAGACCAAGATAAAACAAGACCTATATAACAAGAAATGGAACTTTTGTATCTGACAAGTCAGCCAAATCCCCTCAGGACTTACCCTTAAACCCTGTACAGCAGTTTGTAGATCCTTTGTCAGTGTCAGCCATGTGGATGAGTCACAGCCATAGCTTGACCAATTTGATCTCTGTGAAAGCCTGAGAGAGTGTTTTCTCTCCAGGTGACTCTCCTTAGGCACACTCTACATCAACAATCACTTTCCTCTGTGGCCTCAGAATCACCTTGATCAGAAAATTTTGGACACTACTGAGTTACACGATGTTACATTACAGGTTCTCTTACATCCAGAGTCCTCACTGACCTTGAAGGGCTAGGGCCAAAATGTTGGCTATCCTTGTGCCCTTCTTTTTCTCTAATTTTCTGGTCCACAAACTTAAGTTGTTAACCCTCCAGAAGAGAAGCTTAATGATATTATTATCCCACAACACAGACTATCTGTCCGAATATCAAATGCCTTAGACATAACATGGAACAGGTATTTTCCAATGATCGTTGATATGCTAAACTTTAATTCCCTATCGAATGTGAAAAAAATAAATAAAAACACAATTACACATTTTTTACACAGAAATTTAGAAATCTAACCATATACAATATTGTAGCAGGACAGTCCTATGACATTTTTATTGACTCTTGTTTTCGTTCATTTTTTTTAAAGAAACATTTGCTTGAAAGAGAGTATAGCAATAATTGATAGGACATTACAAGTAGTACGCATTCAGAGGACCAGAATGACAGGCGTTCCAAGCATGGCCCTAGTATTATACATTGCTATCCTCGGTGCAGTTGCTTAGTTCACAGGTATCAGCATATATAGTTAGTCAGGGTGAGAATCCTACCAATTAACTGCTAGTTTCAAAAACCTGATTGGGATTCTCAGGACCATTGCCTTAACCATCTTGCGTATATAAATGTATGGTTTTGCCCTTGCCAAAAAAAAAAAAAAAGTAAAACACAAGATCTTGCTGTACTGCCCAAAGTGCTCCTGCACTCATGGGCACAAGCAACCCGCCTGCCTCAGTCCCCTACGTGGCTGTGAGGACTGGCACATGCCACCATACCTGACTGAATTTGTGTGTATGTGGTTTTGGGGATTGAGCACAGGGTAGGCAGGTGTTCTTCCAGTGAGCTGTACCTCTTACCCCTAGATTTTTAAAAAATGAGGCTTCCTATATAGAGATTAAAAAAAAAATGACTTAATTCACTAGTGTGCTGGAGAGAGTCCATGTGACGCAAATTTGAGTTAAGTCTTTACCCAAGGCACTTAAATTTGGAAAATACAGATACAACAGCACAAAAAGTCTGCTAGATAAACAATGCCAAAAACGTGCCCTACCACACACTGAGAGTTCAAAGTCCCAACATCCACATCCCACTCACGGCATCTGTCAAGCAAGCATGCTAAATGTAATTTGCAAGTATCCTGTTCATTGAAAAATACTTATAAATACCGTAAGAAATTGGCTTAGATGGCATCTAGTTTAATTCTAGCTATAAATTTTTGATTTTATTAATCTATGAAGAAGAGACTTTAGGCTACTGAGTAATTTCAGAGGAAAAACAGGCAAACTAAGCTGACAGGAAGGTAGTTGTTAACATATTTTCCCCCAAATAAGCCCAGTATTTTTTTCTTGTACTGGGGATCAAACTCAGGACCTTGTGCTTACCAGGCAGGCACTTATGCCACGGAGCTATCTCCCTGGCCCAAGACAAAGTTTTAGATTAATTTTTGCTCCAAAAGATGTAATTAGGCCTTATTTTCAAGGCTTAGCTTATTTTTCTCATGTACAACAAACTACATTTGTTTATTGACACACAGAAATCTACATTTATTAAGATATAGTCATCTTCTAGAACATCCTCATAACTCTCCAAACCCATAATTCTGGCCTGAAATGCTATAACCATGGAATCGTAGGCCCCAATTTCTCATGACCAGCAACACAGCTCTCCTTAAATGAACTTGTGTCTGTGTAGCCTGCGCACGGAACACTGGTAACACAGCTGTCAGCAATTTTATCCCATGCATTCTCTACCCAAGTCATGACCTCTTGCAGGTTATCTTCACAAAGTTTCCATTAAGTCAAGTGTTCATTCAAGTGAAGGCTTACAAGACAGGACTGCCAACAAAAAAGTGACAGTTAAGAATGATGGTCCAAGGGCCGGGAATACAGCTCAGCGGCACAGTGCCTGCTTGACAAGTGCAAGGTCCTGAGTTCAATTCTGGTATCAATAAATAAATAAATAAACATAAAAATAAGTAAATTAATTAGAGAATGATGGCCCAAAGAAAAGCAGTGGAAAATTGCAGGCACCAAAACTCAGAAACTTTTATTTCACACAAATGCATTAAGTATGTCCTCTATAATACATGACGCAAAGAATTAGGAATATTCACACTAGACACAGCCGTGACTGGTACCAAGCCTACTGTGTCTACTCCAACTGATCATCCAGCACTAGGTCTCAAGTTCATCTGTTCACATAAGCATTTACCTCTCATTCAAAGGTATCTGCTTGGATATTTACAAATACTGAATTGTAAAGTATATATTAAAATTTATTTTGTGTTACTGTCAATATTGTTTATATTTAATTATATGCTAGTATTATTTTATAATTCAATACATTAGTCATGTGCTACAACAGATCTACTAAATGCTGATGATCCTCATGGGGTTTATTTTTGGTGTAGGGCTTACATTTCAAATATCCTGAAAAGTCATGCTAGAGCTTTTCTGATTAGACCCTGTTTTGCGGGGAATATGTTACATAAACTTCTGTGGAAAGAATATGAGGGCACTGGTGGTCAATTTTCACAAGATGAAATGTAGTGAGATATAGTTCAAAGTAGTAGTGTGAAATCAAGAGGAGATAGAAAATAACAGAAAGAAGCCAATGACTATCATGCAACTAAATGTGAAAAAAGATTAAAAAAAAAAAAAACCACAGAGATGAGATCTGGGAATTAGGCAGAGGGGAATTATATCACAGTCACTTAGCCTTAGGGAAAAGATGTTCTTTTTCTTGAGAACAAGGGCCAATTTACAAAGACCTTTGTGGTTCTAAAGCAACAGATCATGAAATCAAATGTAACCTCGCTGGGCATAGTGTGTATACCTGTGATCCTAATGTCTGCGACCCAAGAGGCCTAGGCAAGAGCATACGACTTTGTGGCCAGCCTGGGAAAGTCAGATACATATCAAAGAATGGGGGGCAGGTAAGGGGAGAGAGAAATTAAGTGTAAACCTAATTGGTTATAATAAGCTTCAACATGCCAGAATGAGTACCTTAAAGCCTGAAAGCACTAACATAAATAAAGGAAACAGGAAAACAATATATTCATTCATTCAACAAACATCTATTAAGGCTTTTCTATATTTAATATGTAATTTTTAAAAAAAATATATAATGTTCTCAAGAAACTCGAGAAGAGAGATATTGATGCACAAAACAATTACAATACAATGTGGTCATGTGCAATGATAGAGATTTGAGCCTGGTAGCATAGGCCTGTAATCCCAGCACTCTGGGAGGCAGAGGCAGAGGCAGAGGCAGAGGCAGGGGCAGGGGATCTAAAATTGGAGCCCAGCTTAGGGAATTTAGGAGACAATGTCTTAAAACAGTAATTTATAAAAACCTGGGATTGCAGCTTAGTGCAAAAGCCATGAGCCTCATCCGCAGGACCAAAATGGGAGAAGGGAAGACTAGCGGAATGTTGTGGTAGCTCCCGAAAGGGACTTCTAATTCAGTCTAGGAAGACTGCAGGCAGGTGGGGAAGGTCAGACTTCCTGGAAAATGTGATTTCTGGGCTGAGACGAAAAAACAAAACAAAACCGCTTAACAGTGAAAACACCAGGTAAGAGAAGCCTAAGTTAAAGCAAGAAAAATGAGGCAAGTGGAGTTTAGAAATGAGCATAGGTAGCAGAGGCACCCATGGCGGCAGTGTCCTGTAGTGAGGCTCAGACCAAGCCCTGCTCTCTGTGAGCTTCCAGGGATCCAGCTCACACCGAGGTCTGCTTCCCAAACCCCTCAGCTGTCTGGGTGGCGGCCATCTGATCAGCACCTGACTGTGCACATGGTCCCCTTCCCCAGGCCTCTGCACACAACTCTTCTTTGTGATGTCAGCCTGAAAACCCACCCAAAACAATGTCATTTGTCATTCAATCCTGAGATGTTTCCTAAAGGTTTAGTAAGCTCCACGTGGGAAACAAACCTTGAGAAGACAGTGGACCTTTGATCAACACTATATTAAATTACTATAAATGATATAAAGCTTTGAAAAGTATTTCGAGTGTTTTGAAAGAAAGTACATCAATATGAGTACAACTTCTCTGGTCACAGTAAAATCCTTGCTGTATTTCTCTTTAAGAAAAAGAGTAGAGCTTTCATATATGAATTTTATAAACTCAGAAATATTTAAACCAAACAGGAACAGTTTGAAATGTGTAAAGAAACAGAAATGAAAACTCTACCCCTATCAAGATGATTACAAACTAAACTATTACAAGGAGTATAAATTCAACTAATCTAAAACAACACAATAGACACTTTTGGATCAAGGACATAAAAAAAGGACCATTTTGACCATCTTATATAGCAAATTCTTAAAATACTGCTTAAAGCAATTATAATTTTTAATTAAATTGTAAATTTTTCAACGATGAAACAAGAAAATGCCTTGTAAATGCTGATCTAATGCTACTAAACACTGCTTACTGAAACTGTAGAGGCTGGGGAGATAGCTTGGCCATCTAAAGTGCCTGTCTGGCGATGTCAAGGTCCCGGGTTTGATCCCCAGTACCACAAGCTGTGCTGGCCCTGGAACCCTGGGTGCACCATGCTGGCCACTGAAACTGAGCCTGGTGGTGCACACCTGTAGCCCCAGAGCTGAGGAGGCTGAGACAGGAGGATCACTACCAGTCTGAACTGTGTAGTGAGACCCTGTACCAAATAAATAAATAAATAAATAAATAAAATTAGTTCAGAAAAAGTTTTTAAAAAAGAAAATAACAATTGTAGTATTATAACATGTGAGGCTTTTACTAACAAATAAACTGAAGGTTTCCTGACCTATTTCTCTGTCAACATGAGTAAATAAAATGAAAGGGTTTTAAAAATGATGAGAATAATTTGCTATGAAATTATTGCCTCAATGTACACAAAAGCATTTTCCCTTAATTATTCATACAGTCTCTTCCCAAAATGTATTCAAAGGGACACAAGGTTCATAAGATACTTTTTTTTTATTTTTAAAAGATGGGGTCTCACTATATAGTTTAGGTTGGACGGCCCACCAGATAGCTCAGCAGATTAAAGTGCCTGCTTAGACAGACACAGGGGCTGGGGTTCAATCCTTGGCATGCTGTGCCTGCCCTGCCCCTGGGGGCACACTGAGATGGCCATTGAGACTGGGCTTGGTGGTGCAGGCCTATAATCCCAGTGCTAGGGAGGCTGAAAACAGGAGGATCACTATGAGTCTGATCTGTGTAATAAGACCCTGTACTGTCGGCATTGAGCTCACTACAGCTTGGGCTGGCATCCAACTGATGTCAATCCTCCTGCCTCACTTCCTGAATGCTGAGATTATAGGTGTGTGCCACCACACAAGGCAACTCTTTACAAAATAGGGCGTCCCAGCTGCCCACCCTTGAGATTACAGCCCCAATCGCATAGTAAGAACCTGTTTAATTCATACTTATCAACTTTACTTAACCATGAAACATTTACCCCCAAAACACTTTGAGAAAATTTAGTCTACAAAATCGTTCCAAATTCTTACTTCACTGGTGGCAGGGACTACATTCAGTTATAAAGAGCAACTTCCCCAGAAGAAAGCTTGTTTTCATTCAACTGTTACCAACACCAGTAAAAGAACATTCTGTCAAAAAAAAAAAAAAAAAAAGAAAGAAAGAAAAAAA
>NW_004524669.1:9350071-9351682 GCF_000260255.1 Octodon degus | reverse complement strand
ACTATATATCTATCCTAACCATTTTGAATACACAGATACAAAATGGACATTCATCTGCATCCCCTTTTTGTTTAGTTCCGTCATTTGAATATTATAGGTGTGTTAACTCAGCAAAATATTCTAAGAGTCCAGTAGTCCATAATAGTACTGGGTCTTCCGCTTCACTGACAATGTCAGAAATTGTTGACCTGAGTCCCCTACAGCTCAACATAACACCATGGCTTTAATTCTTATACTTTGTTTTTATCTCAGGATAAATCCTGAAGGGATTTCACTGACCTTATCAGACCCAAAAGCCACAACTCTCGTTGCATAGGTCCTGCTTTATCTTGGTCTTAACCATCCAGCAGAAAAGTATAAAAACGAAGTATAAGAAGTAAAGTCTTTTCTCTTCAGATTAAAAGTAAGTACCCTACTAGTGATATTTAAAATTGTACACTAAAATAATATTTTTACCTTATTAAATTTACAAGGTTCTAGAAGAATTACTCAGAACTGTCAGGCATGATGGTGCATGCCTGTAATGCCAGCACTCAGGAGGCCAAAGCAGGATTGCTGCAAGTTCAAGGCTAGGTTAGGCTACAAAGTGAGTAAAGTCTAGTCTGAACTACATAAAGACCCTGTCTCAAAAACCTACACCTAACAAAGAAATGGTGGAAAAGGCATTCCAACAATTTTGATAGAAATAGAAGGAATCCTTTTTTTTTTAAAAAAAAAAAACTTATCACGTCTGAGTCATAAACTATACAGGTCCACTGACTCCACTGCTAAGAATCTGCTTGAAACAATTCCTAAACGCAGAAAGTTTCCTCTTGAAAAGTATTTACTACTACTACTACTTAATAAATAAAAAACCTAGAAACAACTTAAATGCACAGTAATAGAAAAAGAGTCAATCCCTGAATATATGCCTTATAGGTAAGCACTGTACCACTGAAAACATGGAGCTGAGAGCTGAAGGCCAACCGACATTTGAGGGAAAGTGTCTAAGTTCAAAGATCAAAACAAAATGGAAAACTGAAAAAGCAAGTCAGAGGAAGCAAAGACTAAACAGAGGAAACTTTTCCAAAAGAAATAGCATAAATATTTTTATTAAGAAAATGTCACCCTCAAAGGAAGATCCACAGAAAGAAACAGTTCTTTTTTTATTTTACGGAGTATAAAATAGTATTAAAACAGAAAAACTACAAATTTATCAGAATTTCACTTAACAAAGTGATATGAATTTTACAGTATTTGTTGTAATACAATGCTGTCTTCTAACCAGCTATCCATATTACCAGATATATGCGTGCAAAATAGGAAGAAAAAGAGACATTTAAGAAATTAAGAGAAAAAGGAGAAACATTTGAAAAAAGGAGACAAAACAAATTAAGCATTATCTGTTTCTTTCCACAGACCAGCACACATCCACAGTACAGTTGTCCAAACCATCCTGCTTACATACATAGATAAATCTCTTTCCCTACTCTCTCTCCTGTCCTTCTCAACTCAGTAACTCTTTCCTTTTAAATAATTTCATTCTCTTTTCCCAGTATCTATTGCATGCTTTTCATCCCATTTTCTCTTTGAGGCTCTCAAACAAAGGATACGATAAGAAACAGTTCTTTT
>NW_004524669.1:9340609-9345049 GCF_000260255.1 Octodon degus | reverse complement strand
CACACACACACACACACACACACACACACAAACACATACATGACAGCACCTGGCTGAGGCGGGCCCTGCCCTTGGCTTGCCCACTCCAGGCACCCACGCACTGCTCCCCTGGCCCGCACATTTAGCCTGGCCTGCACAGCTAGGCTGGCCCGCACATTTGGCCTGGCCCGCACCGCTCGCCTGGCCTGCTCTGCGGAGAATCCCCCCCACCTCGCATTCTCACGCACGGCCAGCTTCTGCACATGGAGGACAGGGCGCCAGAGCCCCGGCGGACCCCACGCCCACGCCCACGCCCGCGCCCGCGCCCACGCCCACCCCGCCGCCGCTCTACCCCTCACCCCCCTGGGCCCACGCCCCGGCACCGAGCCGCCCCAGCTCCCCTCCCCCTACACGCGGGCCTTGGGGCAGGGCAGCGGCTGGGCGCTCAGGGTCCGGCTGCCCCCGCGTCTACCGAGGGCCGCCGTCCGCGGGAGGACGCTGTGGACGCCGGGCCTCGGCATCGCCGTGCGGCCGGGACCGGCCGAGGTGCGGAGGCGGCCTGGGGTCTGCTCCGGCCGCCGCACTGGGCGAGGCCCGCGGACCCCGCAGGGCGCCGACGTGCACACAACGCGCCGGGGAGGACTGGGCGGCGGCGCCTGCGAGCAGGGCTTTTGCCAGGTCGCGGCCTGCGCGCCCTCCGCCCCACCCGCCCACCAGCCGCGTCCCAGTGCCGCAGACAGCTGCGGGGCCTGAAGCTGGCATCGGAACAGTGCGCCCCAGCACCCGCGGGCGACCCGTGGGTCGGACCGCCCCGCCCAGGGAACCTGACAGACCCGCCACCGACCTGCAGAGCCCGCTGGGTTCCCTCACAGAAGGGTTCCCTCACAGAAAGCTCCCCTCACACTACCACTTCCGGTCCACCTTTTCCCGCCAGGACCACTTCCGGTCCTCCTTCCCCTACTTCCAGTCCATCATTTCCCCACCGGGCCAGTTCCGGTCTTCCTTCCCCCCACTTCCGGTCCTCCTTTTCCCACCCAAGACTACTTCCCATACATTTTTTTCCCTACAAGGCTTTTATTTTGTTTTCTTTTGCCTGGCCTAGAGCTATTGGGATTTTCGGATTTCAAGGGTTGCTGCTGAGGATGCCTGGGTAACCTTAGGAACTAAAGCAAAAAGTGATGTTTTCTTGTTTTGTTTTGACTGATTTACACATACAACATACACAAGTTGGTGGCAAACTAAGGACAGTCACCTGGAGAGAAAACATTCTCTCAGGCTTTCACTGAGAGCACATTGGCCAAACAATGGCCGTGACTCATCCACATGACTGACATTCACAAATTATCTACAAAGTGCAGTACAGGGTTACAGGGTAAATCCTGAGGGTACTTGACTGACCTTATCAGATATAAAAGTTACATTTCTTGTTATATAGATCTTGCTTTATCTTGGTCTTAACCATCCAGCAGAAAACTATAAAAACGAGGTATGAAAAGTAAAGCCATATTACTATGCTGAGCTGTAAAAGGCTCAAGCCAACAACTTCTGACATTGCCAGTCCTATGGATAAACCACTACTATAATGGACTACTGGACTATTTTAGATTAGTTTGCTGAATTCATACTCCTAAAATATTTAAATGGAAATGGAATGCCCATCTCTGACAAAACTAAACAAAAAAGGGGACACAAATGAAGGACCATTCTGTATCTGTACATACAAAATAGGATAGATATTTGAGGGGTTGAACAACCAATACTGAATTAAGCTACTTTCTTAATTCAATGAGAAAAAAGATTTGTACTAATAGTGTTTGGACAGGATACCATGTCTGCATCTTATACTATGAAAAACCACGACAAAGACAATATGCAATGTGTAAAACTGTCTCATTGCTATTTGTTTCTTGATAAAATTAATTTAAAAACAAAATAATAATAAAATAATCCAGTCAAAAATATATCCATGTGGATAAGTCATCCCCAGTGCATAGTGTTTTGAGATGGAGACTTTAGGTCACAGAGCACAGCCTGATCACCCCTTGGGGGCCCTTGTGGGTTTTCCCTCTGGGAGGACCCCATACTCTCCAGCTGTGGAGGATGAGCAACCTAGAAACCATCTTGGAATGAAGCAGAGAACTCCCTTCTTAGACACATGACATGCTGGTGACTGGATCCTGGACTCTCAGTCTTTAAAATGGAGAGGAACAAATATCTTGTGTTTAGAAATGACCTATTCTTGGCTGTTTTCTTACTGTACTACAATTAGACCATCACAGTTGGTAAATACAAAACATAAAACCTTACTGAAAGGAGTTGGAAGAAGGAAATGATTCTCAGAATCATTTTTTTAATTTTAGCAAATTATGCATTCAAATTACTCATTGACACATTTTTTTTAAAAATTAACAAACATCAAAACATAAGGAAAATTCAACAGTGGTGTAGGCACTTTATCAGTACAATGATCTTTATAAACACTAAAAATTAAACTTTTGTATATAATTTTAAAAAAATAATGAAAACTGTAAGTGCACAGTATTGGTAGTTCGACCCCTCAAATACAATTATGACATAAATTAGCAATTTAAAAATTTATGAATTTATTTTTTCTATTTTGCCATAATTTTATTGATGAAAAAATAGCAATGAGACAGTTTCAAATCAAATCGGTAGGACAGTTTCAATAACTGACACACTGCATACATTCTTCTTAGTGGTTATTGTTTACACGATGTGGACTTGATATTCTATTTAAAAACACCATTAGAACAAATCATTCTATTCATTAAGAGAATGTAACTATATATCTATCCTAACCACTTTCAATACACAGATACAAAATGGACATTCATCTGTACACCCTTTTTTTTCTTAAGTTCCGTTATTTGAACATTATAGGTGTGTTAAACTAAGCAAAATATTCTAAAAGAGTCCAGTAGCCCATAATAGTATTGGGTCTTCTGTTTAACTGACAATGTCAAAAAATGTTAACCTGAGTCCCCCACAGCTCAACATAACAGCAAGGCTTTATTTCTTATATTCTGTTCTTATACTTTGCTTCTGGATAGTTAAGACCAAGGTAAAGCAGGACCTATGCAACAAGAGGTGTAGCTTTTGGGTCTGATGAGGTCAGTGAAATTCCCTCAGGATTTATCCTGAGATCCTGTACCTCAGATTGTAGAAGCTTTGTCAGTGTCAGCCATGTGGATGAGGCACAGCCATCGCTAGGGCAATGTGCTCTCTGTGAAAGCCTGAGAGAATGTTTTCTCTCCATGTGTGTGTCCTTAGGCAAACTCTACATCACTGATCACTTTCCTCTTTGGCCCCATAATCTCTTTGATCAGAAAATTTGGGACACTACCGAGTTAAATGTCATTACAGTACAAGTTCTCATATGTCCTGAGTCTTAATTGACCTTAGAAGGTTAGGGCCAAAATGTTGGCTTTCCTTACAGCCCTCCTTCTTTAATTTTGGTCTGCAAACTTAGGTTGTTAACCATCCAGAAGACAAGCTTGGTGTTATTATTGAACAACTTAAGCTGTTAAGCTTAACCTCACTGTCTGCATATCAAACATCTTAGGCATAATATGGAACAAGTATTTTTCATCAAGTATTGATATGTTGAACTTGAAGTCCCTACAGAATATGACAAAAAAAAATTTAAAAATTAAATATATTTTAAAAATAGGCATGAAGAATTATATACTTGTCATGTTTGCACATAAGTCCAAAAATCTCACCATATACAACCTTGAAGCAGGACAGTCCCACTGTCGCGCACGACCTTGCCAGCAAGGACGATGCAACACACAGCTCTTCCTTCAGCGGTTTATTCAGGCACCTAACAGTAAGTTTCTTATGCTCTCTCTCTCCTCTTTTTCCTCAAGCCCTCGGCCTATATATGATCCTGAGCCCAATCCCAGTGCGCCACGTGGGGATTGCCCATGGGTCCAGCCTATGTGGAAGCAAATCATGACAGCAGCCCTGGCCATATAAGGAGTTGTTGTGCACAGAGAGCGCACACCCTCGGGGGGTGGAAGGCGGAAACCAGCGCCATCCTGTAAGCGCGGTCCTTCGCAGCTCTCCACATCCCACAATATTGCTTTTCCTGTCTCTTGCTTTGCTTCGCCACCCACTTGTTCTTCAACAACAGTCAACCTGAGAGACATCATAGCAGCAACTTGCATGTCATGACAAGCAGCCCATAATCAGTAGACCAGAATGACAGGCACTCCAAGCATGAAACTACTATTACAAATTACCATCTGCAGTGCAGTAGCTTTGTTTACAGGTATCAGTATATATAGTTAGTCAGGGTGAGAATCTTTACAAAAAACTGCTAAATTAGAAAATCTTCTGAAGATTCTCAGGATCATTGCCTTGCTCATGTTTTACATATACCTGTATGGATTGATATTGTCATGTTTCCTAGCTCTTCTCCTTTCCCTCTCTTGATTA
>NW_004524669.1:9321832-9323465 GCF_000260255.1 Octodon degus | reverse complement strand
ATATATAGTTACATTCTCTTAATGAATGTAATGATTTGTTCTAATGGTGTTTGTAAATAGGATCTGAAGTCTGCATCTCGTGCAGCAATTAACCACTAAGAAGAATATATGCAGTGTGTTAGTTATTGAAACTGTCCTACCGATTTGATTTGAAACTGTCTCATTGCTATCCGTTTATCAATAAAATTATGAAAAAAAGCAACAAGGACGCAGGAAAAAAATAATTCATCATTTGCAAGATGATGCAATGATGAACAATGTGAGATTAATAGGTATCAATGAGAAAGAAGGAGTCAATGCAAATGACATTAAAAATTATGGGCAGAAGTAATAGTAGAAATCTTCCCAAATATGGGGAAACAATTGGACATTAAGGTAACCGAAGCATACATAAAGCCAAGTAACCACAACCCAATTAAAAACACACCAAGATATATAATAGTCAAGATCCCAGAAATCCTGCACAATAATAATATACTGAAAGCTGCTAGAGAAAAAAAGCATATCATAGTCAAAGGAAAACCCATCAGAATTACGGCTGATTTCTCTTCACAAAACATGAAGGCTAGAAGAGCATGGAGCAGAGTACTTCAAGTCCTCTATGAAAACAAATTCCAGCCCAGACTACTATACCCTGAAAAACTCTCAAGTTTGATGGACAAGTGAAACACTTGCATGACAAAGAACAACTAAAGAATTTCATGATGACAAAGCCAACCCTACACAGCACCTGAAAGATGTTCCACAGAGGGACCAAAATTTTCTGAAATCCATGAATGAGAACAGAAGCAAGCAATTAAATGGGGAAACAAACACTGCAGAAAAAAGAGTAACAAGAGCAGGTAAATAACATGACAATCATAAGTCAATACATCTCAATTATAACCATCAATGTAAATGGACTCCATTCACCAATTAAGAGAAATAGACTGGCACAGTGGATTAGGAAACAAAATCCAACAATATGATATATACAAGAAACACATTTAACTTATAAATAAATTCATAGGCTGAAAGTCAAAGGATGGAAAAGAATACTACAAGCCCCAGCATCACAGAAAAAAGCAGGGGTAGCAATCCTATTTTCAGACAGTCTCAACCTCAAAGAATGATCAAGCGAAATAAAGAAGGCCACTAATACAGGTTAGAGGAAAAATACAAGAGGAAGAGGTAACACTTATAAATATGTATGTAGCAAACAGAGAAGCACCCAACTATATAAAGGAAATCTTAATGGACATGAAAAATCTCATATCCAATACCACAATCTTAACAGGAGACCTTAACACCCCCTTATCCCAAAAAGATAGGTCAACCAGTCTAAAAATTAGCAAAGAAGTAGCAGAACTGAACCAGAGCTTGAAACAAATGGACTTGGTGGACATATACAGAGTGTTCTACCCAAACACAGCTGAACACACATTATTCTCAGCTGCACATGGGTCATTTTCTAAAGTAGTCCACATACTGGTCCATAGATCATGCTTAAAAGTATATGCAAGAAAACAGAATTTATCCCATGCATATTATCTGATCACAGTGCAATGAAACTGTAAATAAATGATAAATGAAACCAGAAAAACCCCCTAAATACATGAAAATTAAACAACACCCTACTCAGCAACCAATGGGT
>NW_004524669.1:9282678-9320715 GCF_000260255.1 Octodon degus | reverse complement strand
TGGTAAAAGTCATTTATGAAAACTCAAGGGCTAACATAGTTCTAAATGGGGAAATACCAAGATCTTTTACTCTTTGGTCTGCTACGAGACAAGGATCTCCTCTATCACCACTCCTATTCAATATAATTCTGGAATCATTAGCTACAGACACTAGAAAAGAGAAAGAAATAAAAGCAATAGAATAGGGAAAGAAGAAGTTAAATTATCATTATTTGCAGATGACATGATACTTTCCTTGGAAGACCCAAAAAACTCCACCAAGATGCTACTGGAATTAGTACAGAAATTCAATAGCATAGCAGGATAGAAACTCAGTACCCAAAAGTCAATAGCATTCCTTTACACAGATAACAAACACACTGAGAGGGAAATTATAGAAACAATACCTTTTACAATATCACCACAGAAAATGAAATACCTTGGAATTAATCTAACTAAAGAAGTCAAAGATCTTTTCAGGGAAAATTACCATACTCTTAAAAAAGAGATCATAGAGGATTTCAGAAAATGGAAAGATATTCCATGTTCCTGGATAGGTAGAACCAACATCGTGAAGATTGCCATACTCCCTCAATTGCTGTACAGATTTAATGCAATTCCTATCAAACTACCACCATCATACCTCACAGACCTAGAGAAATCGTTCTTAAAATTTATTTTTAACCAGAAAAGACCTAGAATAGCAAAGACAATCCTGAGCAATAAAGAGAAGGCAGGTGGCATTACTATTCCTGACTTGAAATTATACTACAAGGATACTGTGATAAAATCAGCATAGTACTGGCAACGAAATAGACCTGAGGATCAATGGAATAGATTAGAAGATGCTGAAGCCCCTATGAACACACTCAGCCACCTTATCTTTGACAAAGGGGCTAAACATACTCACTGGAAGAAAGATGGCCTCTTTAACGAATGGTGCTGGAAAAATTGGCTCTCTACATGCTGAAAACTCAAACTTGACCCAGGTCTAACACCATGCACTAAACTAAAGTCAAAATGGATTAAAGATCTCCACATTAGAACACTAAATCTTCTAGAAGAGAAAGTAGGAGGAACTCTTGAAGTCAGGGGTAGGCAAAGAGTTCATGAACAAAAATCAAATTGCATGATTAATACTTGAAAGAATTAACAACTGGGACCTCCTCTTATTGAGACTTTTTTTTGGACGTTAAAAGAAATTACCAACAATTTGAAAAGGCAACCCAGAAATTTGGAAAAAATTCATGACTAATACGTACTCAGAGAAAGGTCTACTTTCTAGAATTTATAAAGAACTAAAAACACAAAGGTCCCAAAATTTAAAGACCCTGTCCAGAAAGGGGCACCCAAGATGAACACACACTTCTCAGAGGATAAAATTATAGAAGTCAATAAATGTATGAAAAAATGCTCCACATCAGTAGCCATCCATGAAATGTGAATTAAAGCAACATTGAGATATCTTCTCACCCCAGAAAGAATGGCTATCATAAAGAAATCAACCAACAACAAATGTTGGAGAGGCTGTGGGGAAAAAAGAACCCTTCTCCACTGCTGGTGGGAATATATAGTGGTGCAAACTTATGGAAATCAGCGGGGAGACTCCTTAGAAAACTAGGAGTGGAAATACCATTTAAACTACCTATTCTGGGGCCGGGGAGATGGCTCAGTAGAATAAGCGCTTCCCTGGCAAGCGCAAGGGTCTGAGTTCAATCCCCGGTTCTGCCAAAAAAACAAAAAAAAAAAACCCAAAACAGACAAACAAACAAAAAAAAAACTACCTATTCCTCTACTGGGAATTTTCCTGGAGGAACTGAAAACATTATATCATAGTGATTTATGTGTCCCTATGTTTATAGAAGCACAATTTGTGATAACCAAATCTTGGAAACAACCAAGATGCCCATCACCTTAGGAATGGATGAAAAGGATGTGGTATTTTTATACAATGTAGTATTACTCAGCTATAAAAAATGATAAACTTGAAGCCTTTATATTGAAGTGGATGCCACTTGAAGATATACTCATAAGTGAAATAAACCAGACACACATATATAAATATCATATATTTTTCCTAGTATGAGAACTCAAAGGAAGAAATATAAATAGACGGGTATAATACAATTAAAAGGAAAGCAAGAATTCGAGGACTAGGCAATAAAGAGAGAGCAAGGAGAAGAGCTAGGAAACATGACAGGCAAGCCATATAATTATATGTACAAGATGGATAAGTCAATGATCCTGAGGATCTCCAGAAGATTTTTGAATCTAGAAGTTAATTGGAAGGATTCTCACCCTGACTAACTATATATACTGAGACCTGTGAACTAAGAAACTGCATTGAAGATGGCAATTTGTAATAGTAGGTTCATGCTTTGAGAGCCTGTCATTCTGGTCTTCTGAATACAGGCTGCTTGTCATGACACACCAGTTGCTGCCATGCTGTCTCTTGGGTAGATGATTGCTTAAAAAGGAAGGGGTTGGTGAATGAAGGCAGGAGACAGGAAAAGGAGTGTTGCGGGACTGTCCTGAAACAATGTTGTATGTAGTTAGATTTCTGGACTTATGTGTAAATATATATAATTCTTTATTCCTATTTTTAAAATATTTTTTAATTTTTAAATTTTTTGTCATATTCTGTAGAGACTTAAACTTCAACATATCAATACTTTATGAAAAATACCTCTTCCATGTTATGCCTAAGATGTTTGGTATTCAGACAGACAGTGAGGTTAAGTTCAGCAGTATAGGTTATATGGTAATAACAATAAGCTTCTCTTCTGGAGGGTTAACAACCTAAGTTTGCAGACCAAAATTAGAGAAAAAGGAGGGCTGCAAGGAAAGCCAAGATTTTGGACTGTTATTTTAGGGTATCTTATCTTAACTATATTTAGTTTAGTTCCACCCCCTTCCACCATACCGGGGATTGAACTCAAGACTTTGCACTTGCCAGGCAGGTGCTCATACTGCTGAGGTATATCCCCAGCCCAACATTTTGGCCCTAGCCTTCCAATGTCAATTGAGAATCAGGACATATGAGAACTTGTACTGTAACATCATGTAACTCGGTTGTGTCCCAAAATTTCTGATCAAGGAGATTATGGGGACAAAGAGGAACGTGATCGATGATGTGGAGTGTGCCTAAAGAGAGTCATTTGGAGAGAAAACATTCTCTCAGGCTGTCACAGAGAGCAAACTGGCCAAGCAATGGCCATGACTCATCTACATGACTGACACTGACAAAACATATACTATCTGAAGTATAGGGTCTCAGGATAAATCCTGAGGGGATTTGACTTACCTCATCAGATCCAAAAGCTACGATTCTTATTACATAGGTCTTGCTTTATCTTGGCCTTAACCCTCCAGCAGAAAAGTATAAAAATGAAGTATAAGAAGTAAAGCCATGTTGTTATGTTGAGCTGTAGGAGACTCAGGTCAACAACTTCTGGGATTGCCAGTCAAGCAGAAGAACTAATACTATTATGGACTACTGGACTATTTTGAAATATTTTGCTGAGTTCACATACCTATAATATTTAAATGACAGAACTAAACAAAAAATAGGATACAGATGAATTACCATTTTGTATCTGTGTATTCATAGTGGTTAGGATAGATATATAGCTACAATCTCTTAGTTCAATGAATAGAAGGATTTGTTCTAATAGTGTTTGTAAATAGGATTTCATGTCTGCATGTTGTACAACAAATAACCACTGGGAAGACAGTATGCAATGTGTTAATTATTGGAACTGTTCTACCAATTTGATTTGAATGTGTCTCATTGCTATTTGTTTCTCAATAAATTATGGGAAAAATAATTATTTTTTTATATTACAAACTTTAAAGGCCTATAATGTTTCCTATTGTATCTTCCTTTGGCTTTCTTTTATCAGGACAAGGAAATGCCATTACCAAGCTATTTGTTAGACATAAAGGCCACATTATTACATAATTATTTCTAAACTTTAAATTTATCTATTGTTAGCACTCAGCTAATTAAAGAAAACACTAAATTTAATTTATCAGAATATTTTTGGCCTATTGTTCACATAGGCCATGTGCTATCTTAGAAGTGTAAGGATATCAATTATCAACAAAATTGCAATTTTCTGTTAGTTTCCGAGCAGGAATTTGACTACTACCAGCAAAATGTTAAGTGTTTTAAATTTGCTTTCCTTCACTGAAGCAGGAAGCACACAATGCTCCTTGAGGTTGGCAGCACACTTCATGAAAACACACTCTCATGAGATAACATTATGCCTTCTAGCAATCTTTTTTTAATTTTTATTTTTAGGGAAGGGTCTACAGAGTGTTCAGGGTCTCACTACTAGATCATACTCATATTGATCTACCTGTCTGCAGCCTCCCAAGAGCTGGGATTACTGTGCACTAGCACATCCAGTCTCATTTGCTGTCTCAGTGCGCATGGGGATGGGGCTGGTACTACAGGCTCAGGGATTGAACCCTGGCCCCTGCACCTGCTTGCAGGTGCTTTAATCCGCTGAGCTATTTGGCTGGCCCCCAAGCAATCTTGTTTCCTTTTTTCAAAACCAAACTTTCAAATATCACTTAACATTAAAACAATAGAAAATAATTTTTAAGAAAATTTGAAACATGCACCACAACAAATAAAAATCCATACTGAGCCATTTTACTTTCCCAAGGGGGAATACAATTTTTCTCCTTTCAGTTGTTCAAACTCTCAAGTCCTAAAATTTCCACTGCTCTGGAAATTCAGTTGCCAGCAGCTATTGAGTTGCTGCTTTGGATTGACTGAAAGGAAGAAGGTAACTGCTGCCTTCTGAACATTTTTAAAAATGTTTATTTTTAAAATATATAAATATATATGCACATTTTTGGCCAGTTTACTGTTCGTGTTAAGATTGAAACATCTTTGTCCATCCTTTTCTGGTCCTCTGTTGGAGTCTCTTCCTCCTAGGTATCTGACAATTATTATTTTCAAAAGAGAGTGCTTTTCTTTGCAGAAACCTGAGACTGCAGATTCCTAACCGTGGAGACTTCAAAACATGAAAATATTCTTGTGCTACAGATTAAGAGATCAGTCCCATAAATGTATGCTACCACAGCATATTTCAGCATTATTTTCAGTTAGACATGGCAAAATAAATATTAGGTGTGTCAATATTAAGTGTGTTAGTGAGCACACTTAAGATGTTTGTTTAGCAGTTCTGACTCTGCAGTCATAGTGACCTCTCTGCGCTGGTTCGGCAGCACGGGTATTAAAATTGGAGCCATAATGACTTCCTTATCCCCCTAATTTTTCTTAAACAATTGAAGTAACAACATAAGCCTCACTTTCAAACAAGCTCTCCAGCCACATAAATATTTTTAAAAACTCATTATTTAGTAACAAACAACTAAAGCAGCAGTTTCCAGCTTTAAAAATATTTTCAAGTTAGAAATATTTAATACCATTTTGTAGGCCAACATAAAAATACAGGTGTATACCACCACACCCTGTCTCATTTGCTAGCTCAGTGCGCCCTGGGGGCGGGGCCCGCACGGCAGGCCCCAGGATCGAACCCCAGGCCCCGGGCCTGCTTGCAAGTGCTTTAATCCAGTGAGCTATTTGGCTGGCCCTTAATTGCATCTCTTAAAAAAAAAGATAACAGCATTTTTCAGTGCATGGATATCTTAATATCCTTCCTTGCGCAAGTAAATTTTTTAAAGAGGAAAAATAAAAGAGAGAAAAGCAATAAGAACCCCCACCTTCACCCTTCTATTGTATTTTTCCTGATGGGTAAAAATCAAATTTACCTTTAGAAGTTTGTATTGGGCTCTTCATGAATGCAGATTTCTCCACAAAACAACATGCTGTTACAGAGCATGCAACATGAAGGGAACGCCATCGTGCTGACGAGTATGACTGGCAAAGTAGAGTCCTTCTGTAAAGGTAAGGCAGAGATTTGAACATGTATGTAATAAAAGTCCAAATAAACCTTTCTCCAGCTCAAACTGTGACAACTTTCTGCCAAAGCACTCCAAAATTTGTTTTCTTAGTCTTGTCCATGATATTCAAAATTATGCCATATGTCTGAAAGTGTTGACATCGGATTCATCTCTTCTGATGTATGTGTGTTCTATTACCATTCCATTTGTTCTTTTATCATTTTCTTTTGTGGTAAGAACATATGTTTTGAAGTTTCTACTAATTCAGTCTGCAGCTGAGCATTACTAATTTTCTTTCTCATTTTCATTATTTGTACGATAGCTTCCTGGGTTCTCAATATTCTAAGTTGAACTTTTCCTTCATTCTCTTTTTCCATCATCCTTTCTGTAACAAGTTGCAAGTGTCCAATCAAGTTGAGTTGACCCCTTTTCTGAACTTTGGCATTTTTTATTAAAATGAACTCCTGGTTCACTGAGATGAGGGTACCTTCTGTGAAGTCCCTGGGTGAGCCAACTTGAGGTTCATACAATAAAACTTGCTGTTTGAGCTTTGGGAAAGCTACTAATGACTGTAAAGTCCTTCTAAGTTCAGCATCAGGGAGTTCAGTTACAAGTTTTAGATTTTCAAAGCTGATCTTTTCTCTGGGTCTTTGGTTCCATGCAAACAGCACAGCCAGCTGAAATGTGGTCACCTCCAACTCACACTGGCCTGCTTCATTCTTAAATGTTATAATTCCATTTGACCTGAGATATGCCAGTGTAATTTTCTACCTCTATGATTTTTTTTGTAAAATTCTTCTACTTCAGGTATCAAATTCCAGTTCAGAAGGAAGTCAAAGACTTTCTCAGAGCTTCTTGACTAGTCACCAGCATTCAGAATTTTTATGTTAACAGAATCAGCTGGTAAAGCCAACTTATTGTTTTTGTGCATTTCCTTAAAAGCTTGGTTCAGATATTCAGATACTTTTATGTCCTGAAACATTTTAGCAAGCTTATCTACATAATCTGCTGGCATACTAACTTTTCTTAACCACTCTACCATATTTTATTCAATTTCACTATTGGCAGAGATGTCTAAGATATGTCACAGAGCTTTGTGGTACCTCATGAAAATACCTTTGTTTTGTACATATTTGAGTACATATTTGAGCTTCTTTGACAAGTTTGCTAAATCTATTAAATAGTGTAAGTAACTGCTCAACATATTTCTCAGAGTCAGGGGTAACAGTTTCAGCATCTGTTACCATATCTGCCAGGCCAGCACTTAGAATGTGTTGCTCCAAGTCTCTCAGCCGTGGCTCTATCCCATTAGGAACTTTGTCCATCGATGGGAACTTTAAGTGTAGTTTTTCAGTTTCATTTCACTTGATCACGCCTTGGCCCTCCGCTAAGAGACTCTCTTTAAATGACGTCACCAAGGCACGCACACAACGTTCCATGAGCTCCAGCAGCATTGCACTCTCCTCTTGTTTCTAAATAACGTAATGCTTGTTTTTCCTCTTTTAATTTAGCATCTGCATAGTTTATGTAATTCTGTACACCATTTTGCCTTGTAAACATGAGGGTGCCTGTGCCCTATGAAATCTTTCTGTTGCATCCAAGTATGCCTTCTAAAAATTATCCCTAAAAACCTGAAGCATATCCTCCAGATTAGAACAAAGGTTGACGCAGTGCCCAGCTTACTTCAGTGCCCAGCTGAGTATCAAAAGCTTCTCCTGATCTTTCGGCATGTACTAGCTTCATTGCTCTATTTTGTAATCTGTTTTTAATATTTGGAAAAATTGATTCATTCCATGTATCAAGCACGAGCTTGCGCACAAGACTGCCTTCCACACGTGTTTTTATATCGCTGATGTGTTTACCCACTAGAGTCATCTCTAGCTGACACAGGGTTTTGGTAAAATATCACTGTGTAAAGACTTTCTTCCATTTAATAACATTAGCAAAGCTGTGGCGACTTGATGTCTCAATATTCGTGCTTAATAAATTCAAGGATATCTTCTTTTGCAGCCTGATGAATTTTTTCTGGGCCTCTAGCATCCAAGAGACAGACTGCACGAGCATCCAAAACCGGATCAAACCACTGTTGTTTTGTAGCAGATTCCTGGCGTAAGAGCTTCAAAACAATTGGATGCATAAAATCCACATGTCTTCACATTGAAGAGAACCTTTATTCTTTAACAGATCACAGGTCGCCATGTTCTTGCAGTTTTGGCTCTTTCCACTTGGTGAGACTTGGGGCGCTGTGGGCCCCGCCCCAGGACGGCGTCACGCGCACCTGCACTTCCTCTCGCCGCCCCGCTACGTGGTCACCAGCGTAGTCGCCCCAGGCGATGACAGCGCCGCACGGACGACGGTCACTGGAGCCCACCTGACTCGGAGCGGGAGCGTCGGCGCCCCAGCTCCCTGTCCCTTCCTTGGGAAGAGCCTCCGCAGCTGCCTCCGGCAGCCCAGCAGCGTTTTGTTGTTGCCATTTTCCCTTTCCCAGAGTATTCACAATAGATGCATATTCCTCCTTCCACGGAGAGCACTTTGTCTTCAGCGGCTGTGCTCATCTTGGGAAAGCTACACTTTATGTCAATAAATTCAAACGCTTCATAAACTTTTAAACTGAGCCTACTGTTTCAGTGCATAATACAGAGTAGCCTCAAAATGAAAAAAAAAAAAAACAAAACAAAAAAAACAAAAAACAAAAAACAGGAGCCATCAATAGGTACACCTGTTACAGTTATCAATTGAATTCCTTTTTAAAAAATGTATTTGGTACAGGGTCTGCAGGATCTACAGGGTCTCACTACGTAGATCCGACTGGTAGTGATCCTCCTGTGTTCACCCTCCCGAGCGTTGGGATTACAGGCCTGCCCACCACGCCCGTCTCAGAGCACGCTAGAGCTGGGCAGCAGGGCACGCTGGGGGCGCACCTGGCACTGCACTCAGCCTGGCAGGCTCTTTAGTTCGCTGAGTATCTGGTCGACCCTTATCAACTGAATTCTGAAAAAGATCAGAAAAAACTTTAGAATCAGGTAAGCAATCATTTGAAATAACGTGCTTTTGGTTTTTTTAATTTAGAAGAATTTAACACAACTTGCATTGTAGAGCACTTGGCTAATATGCATGAACCCCTGGGTCCAATCCCCGGCACGAGAACAAAGAGCAAAGCAAAGGTCCTTAAGTTCTAAGGCCTTACAATTTTCAGTTAAAAGTATCTACACTGGCCTGGAGCCATGTCTGAAATTTTGCTTTTATGCACACTGAGATAACTCATGAAATAATCACCCTTTACTTATTCAAAGTGAAAAATCAAAATAAACTTTAGCATTTCACTCTACTTTGACTATTGAATTTTTATTGATGTGTAATAACCAGTACTGGTGAGGAGATAATTAAATTGATCATTACCTACTTATGGTGCCTTATCACTGGCACAATCTTTTGGGAAATAAATGTTAAAACATTTTTCTTTACTCCTGGAAATTTATATAAGGAAATAACATGAGGAAACATTCATATAAAAGATGATTATTATGGCACTATGTATAATAGAATGAAGTTAGAAATAACCTAAATATCAAAATGTAAGAATTATTGAATATAGCACAGCAGTTTATTAATCCCAGCATTGAAAAAGTCTGAGGAAGAGGATCATAAATTCAAATCCTACCAAGGTAATTTAGCAAAGACTTGACTCAAAATAAAATAAAAGGAGGAAGGGTTGTAGCTCAGTGGTAGAAGACAAGTCACCAGACCTTACTTCCTCCAGTGAGGTCTCATCACTTGAAGCTCGTGCCCTCCCACTTCTACTTCTAGTGCTCATTCTTTTGTTGCTGAGGCCAAATACCCAACACCCTACCAGAAGGAAGGAAGGAAGGACTACTTTCCTCATTTTTCAAGGCTTTCAGTCCGTGGTCACCTGAGTCCAAGGTAGAATGTTATGGCAGATGGACTTGGTGATGAAAGCTGTGCAACTCGTGGCATCTGGGAGCAGAGAGAGGGGAGTGGCCTGAGAAAATGGGAAGGGCCACATATACTCCCCGGGTGACACCCTGTGGCCCTTCAGGCACACCTAGAAGTGTGCTCTGCTACTTTCCTAGCAGTCTGTGCAGCCCACCAAGTCAGCCATGAAGATTCACCACCCTTTTATCCCTGTGTAATCTTCATAGCAAAGCACATCTCTTCAAATTGTGAATCTCCAGAGCTGATAACAAGGTCAGAATCCCAACACCATCCAACTATTCTGTGCAGCACCAGAATCATTTGCTACCTTTTCCAAAGTCCCAACAATCCTCATGTCACTCAAAAGGCCAAACTCATGATCTCCACTAGCATTCAATCAGAAGTCTTAGTTTTGAAGTCCTGGAAAATTAGACCAGTGATGCTATGCCAAGATACAACGGCACAGGTTCCTGTTCCAAAGGAGAGCAATGAGGGCGATGTAAATGCATCAGGCAGAAGCAAGACCAAAACCCAGGAGATCAAGTATTACATCATCTGCCTCTGTGTCCAGCCAATGTGGCCATGTGATGTAATGTGAGGCTGCTTTCCAACCAATGCAGGAGGCCCTGGTTCCCAAGAGCGTGGGCAGCACTGACCCTGCAGCCTAGTGGTGCAGCCCCGTGGCCTCTCCGGAGGTGGCTCTGCTGGCCAGCTGCCCTTTCCCTCCATACTCCTGGCTTCTCCAGGGTTCTGTGTCCTCGGGCAGCTTTAGCCTCCCTCTCCCAGCTCCATGCATGGCCCTCTCAGGACACCCTGCTGGAGACTCACCTTGTCTCACAGAGCCTGGCCTCTTATGCCTCCCTGTGAAGCTTCACGAGAGGTCTCTATGACCCCGCAGGTCTTGTGACCTGAGTGCTCACAGAGCCAGCGTCCTGTGGAAGACTGCAGGTCGCCAAGGGCAAGGCACTATTGTCACGGCCTTCTGGACAGTGCTGCAGTGCTTTCTGCTGATGGTGGAGACACCCTTCCTCTGTGCCTCTTGAGAGGCCATGGACCTGGGGACACCTCCTAAGGCAAAATCTTTTAAAAGAGCACACACACTGTACCCTTTAGCCTTTAGTGAGTGGGCTTTGGCAATTCCTAAAATGGCCCCAAGGGCATTTCTATTGTCTGGACTGAAGACTTCTGGGCTTCATTTTCAGAGGTAATCTTTTTGCAGCTATACTTTCATCAGCACCTACTTTAAATTAGCTCTTTTTCTGGACAACTGTATTTCTGAATTTTTTGGCCTGATTTTTTGCTGCCAAATCTCACTGTAAGTCTGGCTAAAATCAGGAAGCAAGAGCCACAACAATAACCTGAACATTGGGCTGCCTTGAAATTCCCTCTGTCAGATGAATTAGGCCATCAACTTTGAGCGAAGCCTCATGCAACATTTTAGATTATGGGTGAACTACAAACACATTTTCTGCCAGGATGTGACACAGAGCTCCTCCAGTCGTGTTCTTAGTAGGGTCCTGCTTTCAATCTGAAATCTCAGGAGCACGGGCATTAATGTCTGAGCTCCCACCAGAAACCCGTTAAACCGTGCCTGCACCTGTGTGGAGCTCTCTAGCCCAGAAGCTTCGCCTCTGACCCCTTCTTGGAGTCCAGTTCAAGTGCTTCTGAGACACCTGATCAGGTGCAGTCACAGCACTGACACCACATCCTCTGGTGACAGTTTTCCATATTGAGCTTTTCTGCTTTTATGACATAGTCAACATAACCTACTCAAAGGTGGAGAGGATCAGCTTTGTCCCAGTGTCATAGATTTCAGTCAATGGCCAGCTCATTGCAATGCAAGGATCTCAGAGCAAAAAGGCAGAGGAGGAAAGCTGCTCACCTCATGGCATCCAGGAAGCAGAGAGCTGGAGCAGAGTCAGCAGGGAAAGGAACAGGGAAGAGGGCACACTGCCACTATGTACCAGCATGCTCCGCAAAGTGCGCTTCACTCTCGCCTCATGTCTCCTGAGTGTGTCACAATAAACAATCTCGAATTCCCAATATCGCCCGTAGGTGGGAACCCAGCCTCCATCACAGGAGCTTCTGGGCGACACCAACAATCTAACCTATCGTGGCTTCCACAGCCTCACATGAAGGGTCAGGCCCATACACTAGCATGGAGAGCTCTCCATGGGAGCATGGCAGTGAGCAGTGGCCTCTCTCCTCTTCACGTGGGCTATACCATCTGGGTGCTGCTTGCAACCAGGAGTCCTCAGAAGTGAGGCCATGAGTAACCCTTTCCAGGTGGCCTTTGCTTCAGGTCACAGAACAGTCAGGTTCTGTTTCCTATGCCAGTCTTTGTCAGTTTGTGAGCAAACAGCAAGCAAGTCCAGCTGGCACTGCTGACACACAGAGCAGGTGCCCTCCTCTCCTAGGGTCTCTGACCTCCTCTGGCACTGGGGCCTCTCTCTTGCATAACACAGCCTTCTTCTTGCCTCTCTGCTGATGCCTCTTTGGAACTTGGTAGGGTTCCGTCGATGCAGACTCGGTGTCAATCCATAAGTGCTCTCATCAGGGTCTCATACTTGTGCTCTAGGTATGTGTCCCTCTGTGGTTCCAAGCAATGGACACACATCCACTGCAATGCTAGGGCTTGGGAGTGGAACAAACAAGCACCATACTCACCGCCGTATGTGTCAGCATTCTGCTCTGCTGAGCTCCCCCGAATCCCCCGGACTGGTCCTTGTGATGGCAAGGGTCTGCGATTGCTGACATTACCAGCACAGGCATGGCAACATGCATTGGTTCTACAGCTTCAAAGGATCCTGAAGCCACATGTCCCCACAGTCCTGCAAAGCTCGGACAAATGAAGGCTTCTCCTTTGGTGAGTGGCTGCAGTGCAGCCCACTCTGTCCCCTTGGAGGTCTCGCTGCTGTGTCGAGCCCATGGGACTCAGCTCTGCAGCAAACATTGCCCCTGTGTCCAGTTGTTACTCTGAGAGCCAGGTGCGCTGTCTCTCTGTATCCTAATAAGAGTAGAACTACATAATGTAGATGCTTGCATGTTTGAGATGCAAAGAATGTATTTACATCTCTGTGAAATTATTGATTTTTAAAATAACAGGAAGGCAGCATATTGTAAGGTAGAGAAAGTAGGAGGGAAAGAGGGTATAGGAAGTGAAAGTAAAAGCGTGATGTGTTATGAACATGTACCCTTTACCCACCATGAACATAACCAGTGTGCGCTGCAAGCAGATGAGTTGTTGTAGTTAGGGTTTAACAAGGAAATAATTTAATACAGAGCACACAATTTATAGGATTTTTTATAGTAGTCATCCAGAGAGTCAAATACAAAAGATTGTTGAAAATCTGTCCACACAAAAGACCCAAAGAGTCTTGCAAAGGGCCTGGATCTCATGGCAATGTCCTGCATGAGTCCAGCTGAAGACCTAGGGCCCATGACAATGCGCCCCATGGGACGATCTGGAGGCCAGAGCCCACAGCAATCTCTCATGCAGGTCTCTTTCAGAGATCTGCACTGGAAGGCCCCAAGGTCAGTAGTGGAAGCTACGTAGTCTGTGCCCACAGGATGAAGGATCTGTGCCAGAGGCAGAGGGATCTGTACTAGGGACAGGAAGGGATGCTCAACAGAAGCACCAGAGCTCCTTGGAAAATGCCGCAGCTGACCTCAGCTGTAATGAGGCCCTGAGTCCCTATGAGTGTGAGAATATCCAAGGTCCTATCAGGAAAGCCAGTCCAATGATCTTCTCCAGGAGACTGAACAGGGCACCATCTTCCCCTCCAGAGCCAGGAAGTATATTTAAAGAAAGGACCAGAGCTCCCCCAAAGTGAATCAGAGCCATTCTCAGACAACAAGGTCCGGAGCTCCTCCAATGATGACAGCCAATGTTATTTCAGGGTAGCCAGCATGACAGTTCTTCCTCTCCAGTTCTGCTTTTTATGCTGTTGGAAAAAATCCTCAGGTGCACACTCCACACCCAGCACAAAGCTGATTCAGTTCAGTTGGGTGTTACAAGTTGAACACCAGTGGTCAATCCACCACACTATGAATAAATAGTGAATTAGAACTAATATACATACAGGAGTAGGCAACAGAAAGGAGAGGGGCAGCAGAGGGGTGGGAGGTCCCCACATTGTTCCTGAGAAACAGAAGGCTGTGAAGAGACCTCTGGTAGCCTGAGGCCTCTAAGCTGCTGCCCAGCAGGCTCAGGGGTGGGTCTCTCCTGTCCACCTTGTATCTGGGGCCCACAACGTAGCCTTAGGCACTCTAAAAGGCACCGGCCTGAGCCCTTACCCCTGGGATCTTTCTGAAAGATTTACTGATATCAGAAAATTTGGACACCTAACCGGCAGTTTGTAAAATGTAGACCCAAGGTGCCATGTGCCTCATGATGCCTGGTAACACAGCTGAGCTGAGACCCTGAGCTCTGCCCTTCTCCTTGGGCAGGTGAGGGGCTGGGGTTCTCTCATTTTCATCCCCTGTTCTTTCATCACAACACCCAGGAGACAGGAGGGAAGCGCGTTTGCTGTTCTGCCTGAGTTCCGGCTCAGGGCTGGGATGGCTCTCTGCACAGGGTGTGGCCTGTGCTCCCGGCTCCCTCCCTGCTTCTCTGGCTGATTTCCTGCAGCACTGAGATTGAGCCCAGCGCCTTGCACTGGACTACATGCCCAGCCCCCACCTTTTAAAATTTTGGGATAGTCTTGCTAACTTGCTAAGCATCCCTCATCTAGATACATGGCTCTTTTCAAGGAGCTTTTGCATTCTTTTTTTTTTTTTTGAAAAATGAAAATGAATCTTCTATTTATCTCTATTATCAGTTCTCTCTATTTTATTTCTTATGTTGGCTATGGTTAGAGTTCTTGCCTGGCAACTCCACGTTCTGGTTCACCTGTAGGTTTATGGTTGCTTTCTGTTGCTTCTCCTTATCAGTTAGAAATGTGGGTTCTTGCATCTTCACATAAGCACTAACTAACCTTTTGGCATCAAAGGTTGGGCAGGCCGGCCGTGGCTCTCTCTTGCACAGTAGCCCCAACTCACACTGTAGGCCACAATCCTTCCCCCCTTTTCCATGGGCCACTCTTGCTCAGTAGAGCCCTTTAATTTTTTTTTTTTACTCTACCTTTAATAAAACTTTGCTACCATTTGTTCTTTTCTTGACCAATCCATTGCTCAGGACAGAAGAATCTAGAAAGTAACTCCAGCAGGAGCCTCCAGCACCCCAACAACCCAGAACATATTTGGCTTAGCTAGCCAGGAAGGCTTTTCTCTTTCCTGCCTGCCATCCCTAGGCTGGTGACACAGGATTCCCATGGCAACGGGAGCATCTCCGGGAGTGTCCCACCACGTGGACTGGGGAGGGGAAGTGCATATTCTCTGGGCTTTTCTCACCGTAAGAGCTCACAGGTCTACCTCAATATTGCTTTCCCTCTTTTCTCCTCTTTCCTAATTTTTTTTTTTTTTTTTTTTACCATTTCTTGTGGATAAAAGTCAGTAAAGATCAGCCAGAGATGCTGCTTCTACTATCCAGTGGCACACTGCGGATACCGTGTGTGTGAGACCCAGAGTTTAGTGCGCGCTTTTGACCTCAGGGTTGTGTTTTCCATGCTATGTACTCTAGCTGCCTCCTGCAGTTCACTCCATTTTGTGCTGAAAGTATTGTCTGTCCTTTGCCCGAGCTGGCTGTTGAGACCATTTATCTCAGGAAAAGGGCAGGAAGCCTCGTAGTCTGAGTGGCCCCTGAGGAAGAGAGCGGCATCTCCGATGATCTTGTCCTTGAATCCCTACCTGTCTCTCACGGGACACGGGCCTCTCCCATCTGTTTTAAGAGGAAACTGCAGATGGAATCCTGGACACTACGAACCTAAAAGCTGAACACGGCCTTTTCTGTGCTTAGCAATCAGAGAGTGAAGCGGGCTCAAAATGAAACAGCTAGAATTATAGCTGCTGGAGTTGGCAATGCTTAAACTCACCCAAATTATCTAAGGAAAAACCCAAGGAGAGTGAGGCCAAGAAGTCTGGACATTGGGCCAAGCCGCTGCTGGGTCCTGAGCTGACCCATGGACTGTGGGGTCACCTGTGTCGCTCCCAGACATGGTCTAGGCTGTGCAGAGCCTCATTTTCTGCCAAGGAAACCTGCAGCGACCCTGTTTACGGATATTACCATCTCCTGTGAGGAATCCTGTGGCATGCTGGTTGTCATAGGTGACCCAATTTAATTATTTCATTCTGTTTTGAGGTCTCTTTCTGGAAAACCCTCCCTTGGGTCTATTGCCACAGTTGGAGGTAAGGGGACTCCCACACAGAGAACTGTTACCCTTGCTCTGCCATGCTACTCTGACGGCCAGTGTTAACCACACATTCTAATTATCAGTCAGAAATAACTGGAAATCAGTACAGTGTCCTACTTCCTTGCTATGAGAAGATTTGCTAGCAGAATTGAGGGTGATTCTCAACTTCTGGTAACCGCCAACACAGATATGACCTGTTGGGTGTACGCCATTTGTTCCTGACCTAACTAGTGGATGGGTGGCTGGCTCTGCAAGGTGCAGTGAGATGCCTGACAATCAAACTCTTCTGCCTCCACATGTAAGAAGAAAGAAGTCTTTATGCCACCTTCACCCAAAGCCTAGAACAAGAGCTCTGCCCTGAGCCACATTTCTCAAAAGCTCAGGTGGAATAGGTGCTGGGTGGCCCGCCTGCCTGAGAGCTCTAGTAGCTATTGCTATGCTAACAGGCAAAGTTGCAAAAGTAACTTTAGGGCAGAAAGTAGAGGTCTGACTCCCCATCAGGTCACAGCGATGCCTTGGAGCAAGGTTACTTGTGGCTAATAGGACACTGGCTTTCCAAGTACGAGGCCACGCTCTTTCACACTCTGAAATTATGCTAAAGCTTGTGGCACTTCTAATCTTGCATCACTGTTGCATATAGACCGACAAGTTGGTCACTCCTGTGAGCACGTGATCTCTTGGAGTTAGGTAAGGAAGTAGGACGTCAGGGGCCTGCCCCTCTAAGACCCTTAGGAAGTGAGGTTCACTGCTGAAAGTAGTTTTATCCAAGAACATTGAAAGACAGGCTATACAGCCATCAAGTCACAATAGGTCACTGAGGCCACTTCCCCTAGGGACATCTGCTCACATACTGCAACTCTTGTCTCTCACTTAGGCATTGACATTAGGAAACAGGGTCAGTGACAGGAAGCTAGATACTTAGTTTTTCTTTTTACAATTTAAAAAATATTTTTAATGTAGGACCACACAACATGATACATTTAAGGATAAATGTCTAGATGCAAATGCTATACGCCTTACACATTGATGAGGAAAACTATTTCTTTTTTTATTTTATATTGAAGAGTATAAACAAAAGCAAAAACACATAGCAGATGCAAGACAGAAACAGAATAACGTACAACAATACACATGTTAGAGATTTTCAAACCAAGAGTAGCAAATTAGCAATGGTTGTTGCATTACCTATTCTTATCATTAGATCTGTTGCTCAGATTAACATATATAGTTATGTAAGATTGGACGAAATTTGAATCATACTGCTTGTTTTCCATAAACCTTAATTATTTTTCTTGTCTTTTTAACTTCTTTTTTGTAAATTTATTTTAAAGAGAGTATAATAATAAGCAATAAGACATTAGTAATAGTACACATTTAGAAGACCAAGATGAGAGGTATTCAACCACGGCTTCTGCTGTCCTTGGTGTAGTTGCTTAGATTGCAGATACCGGCATGAAGAGTTTGTCAAAGTGAAAATTCTAAACATTAACTGCTATTTTCAAAACAATTGATGAAAATTATTAGTATAATCATCTCAGCCATTCTGTATACATACTTGCATGATTCCCCCCCCCCCTTCAATTTTTCTATACTTTCTCCAGATTCCAACCCTGCATTTTGGGTACTAGGATCCCATGAAGAAATCTGGAAAGAAGGAGCTTAATGACTAATAAGAAGCCCTCTATGAAATATAAGCAAGGAGTTCTACAACTCTGAAAGTTACTCTCTTTCCAAGCAGGTGGCTGTCATTCATTACAAGGGATCAAAACAGACAGGTCTGAGGTCTCCTTGGGAAACAGAAAGTCTGATAAGGAGGCAATAAGGGCAGCCCGTAGACATGCAAGTTACTAGCCTTATTTCCAATTCTAATGGAATGAATCTGATCTTTCATGAAGAGACATGCTTACAAGCTGTAAAAACCCCACATGGGAAATGGGCACTAGAATTTTTATTTTTATTTATTTATTTTTTGCAGAACTGGGGATTGAACTCAGGAGGTTGTACTTGCCAGGCAAGTGTTTATTCTACTGAGCTATCTCCCCAGCCCCTAGAATTTTTATTGAGCTAAGAAGAAAGCTGTTCCTGAGGACCTCTGGAAGACCTGAGTCTCCCCTTCAGAAAGCAAAGGTCTAGTATTGCTCTAGAAACCGATAAGTGAATCACTAATGCCCCAATTTACCACAACTTAAATGGGAACCTGTATTGAGCTTCTCATTTTTAATTAGATCTATTATGTGGGCAGTGTTGCTAAGGTTGTGGCTTTTAGGCTCTGATAATCATCTAAGCACTCTTTCCTCATGGGAAGCACGGGAACCCCACCTGCTTCCCCTATTTGGGCTCTATATCCCAACATAATAGTAGAGTTACTTCCCGTCTCCCATCAAGACACAGCTCGACAGTCACTAACTCTTCTCCTTATCGTCTAACAGTTTTTTTCTTTAGCCCAGCCTGGGAGCCACAACCCCCCGAAGTAGCTGGGGTGCCTATAATCTCCAGCACTTAGGGCCTATAGCCCCTTCCACTCTGAAGAAGCTGTACAAGACAGTGACCTCACCTTCCTCAGCATTCCTTAAAGAATTATGGTGTTTGTGTTACTCAAGAAGAAATGAGAGGTAAGATCAGGGCGTGGCAAAGCTGGCTGGCAAAGTAGGTGTGGTTTGTTAATTACAGGACCCCAGGACACGAGTCCAGGGTGGTGCCTATAGACCTCCATGTGGGCTTCTCACGAGAAATGAAGCAGGTTTTCCACGCCGTGCGTGAGACCTGACCCCGGCCGGGCTGGAGCATCCGTAATCTGAGAAGGGTGTGCACCCTCTGCTTTTGGCTGCTGTGTTCTCTCTCGTACTGTGGCCCACCCTCCCTCTGGAGGGTGGATTTTCCAGGGTGGACTTGGCCCAATCTCACTCTGCAGATCCAGTTTTATTCTTAACTTTAACAAAACTTTGCTAGTGTTAAATAAGGTTAGTGAGTCTGTATTAAAATACTATTGTGTTAGGTAATTGTGATGTCAGCTTGAATGTATGAGGAAGCGTGTGGCAGGTCAGTGGAGCTCGGCGCTGTGTGCCTCTGGACGAGCGGCATGGGTGCTTGTCTTTGTTGCATTTCTCTCATTGCTGAGACAAAATACCTGACACCCAGAGTTAAGGAAGGAAAGGTTTACTTAGTCCACAGATTGTAGAGTTTTCAGGCAGTAATGAGCTGGCTCTGGAGGAGGTGGCTTGGTGCAGAGGGAACAGTTCCAGATGTCAGAAGGCAGCAAAGCAACAAGATCAAAAGCAGGGAGAGTGAGCCTCTTCCTCTCACACTGTGAGCAGGCCCCGACCACACCATCTCCTTGTGTTCCCCTTGTACAGGCTCAGGACCTTCACACAGTAAGAACACTGACCCTCTGCCGAGTCACGTAGTAAAGCTTCTAAAAGTCTCAAGTAGACATAGTGTAGCAACTGTCCCCTGCCAAACCTTGCCTGCGTCCCCGGCTGGGTGTTGTCCCCTGCACACCATGTGCCTTCTGCATCCTCTCATTTTTTATTTTTTACTTCATTTTATTTTTCATGTTGGTGTGGTACATTTCTTACAGTAGACAGATTCAACACTACTGCCTTAGTTACTTTTATCTTGTTGCCAAGACAAATTAGCCAACACCTAGAATTAAGGAAGGAAAGGTTTACTGAGCTCACAGTTTCAGCCCCTGATCAGCTGGCTCCAAGGGAGTGCAGCTTGGCAGAGGGGCAAGCTCATGGTGGTGGAAGACAGCAAAGGAACGGGGCAAAAGCAGGGGAAGTCAGCCACTCCTCCTGCCTTACAGAGTATGCAGGCCCTGCCCTAGGGTGGTGTGGCACTCATGTCATCTCGGTGCCTTGCGCTTGCGTAGGCTGAGGATGGGTACATTTAGGACTCTGTGCCCTCTGTGGAATCCAGCTGGAAATGTGCTGTTTGCTAACAGGACAGCATGTGAACTAGAGGTCTTGGTTTAATAAGCTGTCTCTCACAACCCCCCCCCCCCATCAACCTCATGATGTCATGAGGCTTTGGGCGGACATCCAGACAGAAACCAAACAACTAGATTTGTGGTTCCCTAGGAAATGTCTATTCCTCAGAGGTCTTCTAGGTGTAAGAGGTTCTTGGTCTCTGTGTCTCTCCCATGAACCTGCCTTCCAGTTTATTAAGGATCAGAGGCTGCTGTCTATTTGGCTCTTCACTGAATCCTTTTGATATAGGGGAATGAAACTCCCAACCTCAAGGATGCCTGGGCCACGTTCATGTTCTCTAAAACTGAAGAATGAATTTTAGGAACAACAGAGGTTAAGAACAGAATAGATTTATTGGGGGAAAGAAAGCTCCTGTCTGAGAGAAGGATAGATGGGGGACCTGAGCTGGTTGCCCCCAAAATCTGTGTCTTACAGGGATTTTTATTAAGTAAAACTATGGGTGAGGTGGGCCCAAGGTAGGAAACATGGGAACTCCCTTAGGTGGAAATGAGATGGGACAAAACTATGGTCACCCAGTAAAATTACAAGCATGATTGCTCAGGTAAAATCGATTAAATTCAAGACCAAATGGGGAAGCGGCTTACATAGCAAGCGGGCATGATTACAGAACAGGGGCTTTTCCTGTGGGGTGTTGGGCCAGTGCCTCTCTCTGGATGCCAGGCGATTGGCACCTACTTAGAATATCAGTCCCTGATGCTTATTCCTAGGAAAGTGTGTGGCTGCATTTTTTACTCTTTTGTCTTGAAGTCTGGCCCACAGCAGGAGCGACTATCTCTCCCAAAGTTGCAAAGTCAGCCTGTCGTCCTTCTTGTCTCTTTGAGGGCCTGGCCCTGTCTACGGCCGTAATATTTCTATCTAATTTAGCCACCTGCAAGCAACACTTTCATTCTGGGCCATGTAATCGCTGTTGCTCCAGGCAGCCACAGTGTTTTCATTGGTGGCAGAGAAACTGATTGCAACGTGTCTGACATCTTGGCTAGAACACTACAGTTAGCAACGCCAAGAAAATCCGTCACAGCCTCACAACTTTTTTTGAACCGTCTGGATCAGCTGGGCCCCTTTGGAAAGTGTCCCATAGCTCTCCAGCCTCTGCCACTTGTACCCTGGGTGCTGCTGGGTTGTGCTAGGATAGGTAGCGTCCCGCCAGTGTCCTGCATGACACTGGCGTAGCTGGGATGGGGTGTTTGCAGCCAGCACTTCCAAATCTGCAGGGTCCCAGTGGGCTGGGGAGGCTCCCACCAGCACTACAGGATCTGCTCTGCGTGAAGGATTGCTGAAGATGGAAGACCCACCAAAGTGTGGGTGGTAGCAGCCAAGAGGATTGTAGCCCAGAAGGATGTAAGGGCCTGAAGGGGAGGTCCTCCCTTGGCGTCTGCCCTCCGTGGACTGCTTTTCTTCTGCCATGCACTTCTGCCTGTGGAGAGCCTGCCTGGTCCCCCTTTCAGTCTGGGAAGTTGGCATCTGTGTCCCAGGGATAAGAAGTTGGAGTCCTGTGAAATTCATTCCACTCTGCCTGATCCAGTACAACTAAGTGGGGATGTGACAAAGTGACAGCAGAGAATAAGCAGGGAAGCCACTGGGAGAGAAGGGCACAGGAGTTTTGTTAGAAAAGTATTAGAATTCTGTTTCGTGATTTGGCTTTCGTTTATGTTTCATTAGTACGTGGCGGCAGTTAACAATGATCACGTTCACTGTAGGGAGTGGCGCACACGAGTGCACAGCAGCTCCTAAGTCGTGTTCATCCACTCCCCCTCCGGGCTTCCCCCTCCTTCTGCCTCTTCACCGTTCCCTTTGCGAAAGCTTTCTCCTTTTTGTATTCCACTGCTTTCATTCCTTTCCCTCCCTTCCATCCCCACCCCAATAGCTCTTGTTCTCTTTTTCATTTGAAAAACACGTCCTGAATTCCTGTTGTCTGTCTTTCATTGTGGCCTTTATGTATCTTCTGGCTTTTTCATCTGCGAGAAGACACGTGATATGTAGGGTTATGTGTCTGACCTCTTTCACCTAATGTGAAGGTCCAAGCATCCTGCCGAAGCCTCGGGCACGCCCTTCTCCACGGCCGCATCCACCCTGCGGCCCGCCAGCGCCACGCTCGTGTTACCCTCCGTCCTCTGTGGGATGGAGAGGCCGAGGCCCAGGCCGAGCTGTTCTGAGCCACGCTGCTCTAAACGCGGGAGGCGACGTACAGTAAGGCGATGTCTGCACTGTGTCAGGGAGAGCCCTGCGGGAAGTCGGGGTCGCATGGCAGTTCCAGCTGACACTGCTGAGGAACTCCACGCTGGTTCCCGTAGTGGCTGTGACTAAATGCGCAAAGCCTTGTAGGAAGAAGCGCGAACGCCGACCACTAGACGAGAAGATGCTCTGTGCCCACGGCCGCGATGGAAACGCCAAGTGGTGGCACCGTGACTTCCGTCTTCTCCCAGCAAGAGCCGCAGTTATGAAAATCAGTGAGGAAGGACATGTGAGCTTTTCTAAGCACCACATGCGCCTTGACCCGCAGTGCTAAGAGCAGCCAGTGAGGCACACAGCTTAATCGCTGCACGAGAAGCTCAAGCTGTGAATCAAGAGGAAGTAAGACACTGACGATGGGCAGTGACGGGCACGTCTTGTAGAGAAACGGGGTGCACGGATGGAGGGTGGGAGAGGAGCGGGAGGACGGGGACGAAGACAGAGACCGGATGCTGCCTGTGCGGGCACCAGCTCCAGGGAAGGGTGGAGCATTCCGTCCTGCAAGGGGCAGGAACAAGCGAAATGCAAAAGAAAACTAATTAAGTATTGATCAGTGCTCCCGGAGGCGGCACCGCGCTCCTGCGCTGTTCCAAGAAATGGAAATTAAGAAAATCACTTTGTGATCTCAGAGTCAAAACAGAGAAGCAAACTGTAACTTAGGACGGCATCAAGAAGTTCCTTTGAAAGACGTCAGCAAGGACCCAGCTCTGGGGAGGCTGAGGCAGGAAGATCCTCGTGAGTTCGGGGCCAGCTGGGCCTCAAAATAAGTTCAAGGCCAGTCAGAACTATGCAGGGAAACCCTGTCTCAAAACAAATAACAGTCTCTTGTGCCTGCAGGACAATAACTGTAAAATGTAGGCGTACGTGAAAGTATGCTATGAAGGAAGATTATCTCACGTTGGTTAGGCTGAACGATATAGTGATAAAGTGACCAAGTTTTCCTCAGTGCACTCAAGGTATTTATAAACAAGTTTTCTGTATTTTAAAGTTTATATTTTATATTTATATTTTATATTTAAAAGTTTATATTTTAAAGTTTTCTGTAATGACTGCAAAGACCCCTGGCCTCCCACTACAACACCCAAAAGACTTCACGCAAAGCTTTACTCACTTGGACCCTGGGTCCCTGGCGTCGAGGGCCAGATCCAGGCAGATGTGCTCCTGTTTGTTTGGGGAATCGGACAGCACAGCGTGGGCAGCGCAGTGCACCGAGGGGGATGAGGCAGCGAGGTTTCCCTAAAGGAGACCTCCCAGCACAGGGACTCACCTCCAGGGCATTGTGGCTCAGTGCAAAGGGCAAGCCCTGCAGGCAGGGCAGGTGGTGACACTGTGCACTGGTGGGGGGCACTGGGTGAGATCTGCGAGGCCCCACACGGGCAGATCTTGGGTGGATTTGAATACTTTGAACTGGGGCTGCCTCTCGCCCGCCACGTTAAGCACACTAAAAAGGCAGGCAGCACAGCTGCTTACCGGCCTGCATGACATCGAGAATATCCTCACAACAGTGAGAAAAGCTCAGGAACCTATGAGGGGACAGCAGCCCCCAGGGGCTCTGGCCAGAGGAAGGGAAGGAACAGACCCGCACTGTGATGACACAGTGTTCACTGGACTCCGTGCTGCAGGGTGAAAGGCAGGGCTTGAAGATGCGGGAGACAGTTGTGCTGTGGCCTCACTGGGGACAGAGTCAGAGTCCCTTAGGGGCCAGGCTCCCCTGGGTGGGTCACTTCTACACTCCACCTGACTCACAGGTGGAGTAACCAGGGGACCAGAAGAGAGGCCCACATCTTCCCCTACGGCCTTCTGGAAAACCTCCCGTAAGTGTGGCCGGTGTCTCCGGCTCCTCATTCTTCCTCCAAAGTAATAAATGAAGGGGTTGGCGCTGCTGTTTGCACAGAAGAACAGAGGCACAAGCTCACGATAGCAGGGAACTTGGGACATATCAGGCAGGATGTTCTCCAGCACGGGGAGGGCCAAACATGTCAGGGACACAGCAGTGAGGCCCACGGTGATGCACAGCTTGCGGGGTGGACGCACCCGGGAGCTGCACTTGATTTTGAGCAACATAATCACAATGCACAGCAGGGTTGCAGACAAAAGAATGAGAAGAAACAGAAACAATCCTCTAACTTATGGGATACATGATGTAGGAGTTGCTGAATCAGGATAGCAGAACAGTGCATACAGCACAGTTAGGGACATGGCCAAGAGCCAGGTCAGAGTGCACATGATGGTGGATGAGTACTTAGGAGTGTGCACTCGGTACCAGGTGGGGAAGAAAATGGACAGGCAGCGGGCCACGCCAATGGTGACCACCAGACAGAGCCCCGCTTTGTAGGACATGAGAATGAACCGGAACAGGTATGGAAGAAGAAAGCTGACTTTAAAAAAAGTATTGTAATACCCATTTTATGAATAACACTACCAGACAGGCACGCAGGTCAAAGTCATCCAGAGCCAAATGAAAAAGAAAGACAGAGAAGTGGTCCCACTTGACAGAGCAGAGCAGGAAGTAGAGGATGAGCCCATTGCCCCCCACCCCCAGGGGGGAGATGGCGGTGCCAAGAAAGGAGATGGTGCGTATGACCAGGATGTTTGTGGTGCAATTATTGGTGGTCTCATTCATTGTATTCCAGGGACTTGGGGTAGAACGCAAATAGTACATCCTGGTGTCACCTCAGCCTAGGGACATCCACTCAGCCAGGACCCTGTAGGGAGAGTATGGCACAAACTCCCTTGTGAAATGCCAGGCACAGTGTCCCCATGGCCTCCTCTAGTGTCCACCCAGCCAGTGTCCTCCAGCATCCGTATGTGCAGGGTGCTGTGTCTCCAGCCCTGTGCTGACCCCTGGCACAGCCTTGAGCACAGAGAACACAGACAGCACAGACAGTGAGCAAACTACGGAGTGGGGAAGACACGACCGAGAGAGGAGGCTGCAGAGGGCCATCACTTGTCCTGACCTCCAGCGCCTGCATCATGACAATGACACATCCCTTAAAGATAGGCACCCTGTGTCTCCCAGGCTGTCCCTTTCTCCTGGTTCTTCCTTTCAGGTCATCACTTTCCTCACTGTCCAGTCCCCTCTCTGCTGTCCCCATGCTGCAAAGTGGGGCCCAGCCTGCCCCCTTCTCCATCCTCACAAGTGCCTCAGCCAGTTAAGGGCCTCCATGGCACCACACTGCCTTCAGGAACCCAGGGTCACCTTGACGGTCTGTCCATGTCACCCCACGTCCAGGCCACCAATGTCCCTGGATCACTCTCCTGGATCGCAGCCCCTTCTGAGGAGCCCAGGAACCTCCATGCTGCCCATCAACAAGGCAATGACATCCAGACCACTCTGCTTCTCTGCGCAGAAGCCCAGGGCCCACCTCATGTGGGCAGAGGGGACAGAGGTGAGCACAGCCTCAGTCTCGTTTCCCTATCTGACCCACCCTTCCCTCCCCCTCCTCCATCTCTTTTCCTCTTCTCACCTCCTCACCGGCTTCACCCATCCCTTACTCAACTCCCCTGCCCGAGCTCCTCCTCCCAGGGGTCCCCTCCCCCAGATCACTCTGCAGTCCCCTTGTCCCACCCATCCCAGGCTCACAGTCCTCAGAGTGCAGCCTGGGTACTCACCCCTGAAGGCTGCAACTTCTTCCTCTTCCACAGGCACAGTGCCCTGGAAAGTAGTGGTTGTGTCCCCAGTACAGTGCAGCCCTCAGCCACCGGAAGAGGACCTGTGACAGGGCTCAGACAGCAGCTGTGGAAGAAAGGCACAGGGTCTCTGTGGGACAGGGTTTCCTCTTCAGCTCAGGCCTGCCGTGAGCAGAGAGGACCTGGCCAGGCCCTGTATGTCTTCTGGGGAAGGTGCTGGGAGCACAAGGATGGGACAGTGACAGCGGTCAGCCTGGGACAACCTGGCTGAGTGAGGGGCAGTGGGATCTTGGAGATGAATACTATAAACAGCAGGCCTTGGAAGGAGCAGGTTTAAGCTCAACAACACAGAGGGAACAACCCAAAACACAGGCAGAGGGGCTGAGTGGCGACTTCTCCAGGGAGATGAAGGAGGCCAGGAGCACAGGGAAAGACACCGGGCTTCATTTTGGTCAGGGAAACGCCCATGGGAACCGGGAGGAGAGAGCTAGGCACAGTCACAGAGGCAGCTGATGAAAAAGACCAACACAAGTGCTTTTGAGGCTGTGGAGGACTTGGCCTGGGCACTGAGCGCTCTCCTGCTCAGCCTGCAGCCATCCTGCGACCCTCAGTTCTGTTCCCATGAGAAGTGAGGACAAGGGCCACACACCGTGAGTGTCCATGGGACCACTGCTCATGTGATGCCTGGGGGAACTCTGGGACAGCAAGGACAGGCAGTTATTTGTCCTGCTGACCACATGTCAACATTTGGGCTTTGGTGGTTGAAAACAGGGTAAAATTATTTTCATTCTTTTATGAAAGGATAAAATCAGATGGCTTTCTCATCACTGGGACTCAAAACCTGGCTGGGAAGAGCACAGGTCTACTTGGCTCATGTCTTCAGTTTTGCTTTGGTAGCTCCCAGGAAGACAGGGCCAGAGGCAAGGGGCCTGGCACAGAGGAAAGCTGCTGGTTCACTGTAGTGGAAGCAGAGAGCAACAGCGGAGGAGCCAGGCAGGGGCACAGATCCATCCACACCACCCCACAGACCTGCCCTACCCAGGTCCAACCCACCCCTCACTGGGAATCGGCCACAGCACCCCGGGACCAGGAACCTCCCAGAAGCCCCACTGAGTGTGTGAGCGTTCTCCATCTGAGCCATGAACACTAACTCTTTTCCTCAGAAATAACGCTAGCCAGAAAAGAATCAGCCTGGAAAACCAGAGGTCAGATGCCGGCCCATGTCACGCTATCACTGACTCACCCGCTGTCACCATTCTCTTGTTGGGTGGTGCTCTGTAGGGCAGGTGTGGCAAGGAGAGGGTGCTTAGGGCTGGGGTTTCCCACCTCTCATTTTTCAAGGTGACTAGGTCTTATTCTGGAGGAAACTCAGTGCAAACCCTGCTCTGAGGTAGCCCTAGGATCTCTCGCCCTGACCCACCCAATGGCCTCACAGCAGAGGGAGTCAAGCCTGCCACAGTCCAGGGCCCTGGAGCCTTGCACAGGTCTCCTGTTCCTTGGCTTCCCGGACTGCCCTGGGACCTTCCCTCAGGCGATGAGAGGGGCGGCAGTGTGCAAGCTTATTCATGACGCAGAGGGGAGAATCCCAGGGAGCAGCCAGGCTCCCTCGCTGGCAATAGTGGGTGCACATGCAGGTCCCAAGGAAGGGCTGTCCTCAGAGCCAGTAATACCTGCAGGACGTCCACAGCCTTTTCCTGCCCTGCGCTACCATTCTAACATGCAGTCAGGAACCTGAAGTGTCCCCTGAGGAACTGCACATAGCCACCACCCTGAAGCTGTCTCTGACTTGGAGAAATGCAGGAGTCTCGTTCGTGGGCCCACTGCGGGGATGCACAGCACTTTGGATCTGAAGGAGAAAGGAAGATCCTCTGTGCAAGGTCCCCCAAGGGCAGTCATGGGGCCCCCGTGGCAGCCCTGGGCAAGAAGAACAACCCGGCTCCTGGAGAAGACCACAGCTCACGCAGGACCTCGGAGGCTCAGCCTGCAGCAAGTTGCCCTGCAGAGAGGACCTCACCGGATCTGCTGTGTGCTTGAATTTCTCCCCTTTAATTCAGCACCACCACCACCGTCAGCATCAACAGCAACACTCAGATTTCAACGTTTTTTCTCATTGTCTCTAATAAAATTTTATTATGATGCAGCTGGGTTTGTAGAGCATTGGTTTAAAGTGAGATTAGGTGGCATGAGGTCTTGAATTCTAATCCCAGCATTGAAACATATATCTATATCTATATCTATATCTATATCTATATCTATATCTATATCTATATCATATTAATGCACTGGAGGTACATCAGTACTTTGAACAGCATATAAAGAAAATGCTTTTCCCCTCACCCAGAAACCCATGTTTGTCCCTTTAGCCACTGGGGCTTGATGGCATTGCATGCTAATGATGTAAGGTAAGAGTCCTCTTTTCTCCCTTGGAGCCTAGGAAAGGGAGTGCCCACTGCAGCAGGAGCCCAGCGTGGCAGGACAGGGGCCAAGCAGAGCACACAGAGCACAGGTCCTCACCTTTCTCCACTTTCGTCACTTGGAGAGACTGCTGTCCACCTCTTGGAGCCAAAGTGTCTCCCTGCAGAGATGGCCCAGGTGCTTTATGTGAGGACAGACCAGGCTGGAGGGCTAATCCTGCCGTGGATGGAGCCTCTTGGAAGGGACCCAGGAGTACTCAGGAAAACACTTCCCATCCCCACTTCACACAGATCCATCCCAGTGAGGACCTCTAATGGGACCAAGTGCTAGAGGAAGGAGCTTCCCACGCTGGCATCAGGGGATGCAGACCACTCTCTGCTCAAAAACCATCATCAACAACAACTCCCTGCCTGAGAGCACAGAAGTTCTTGCCCCAGAGAGCCTGTTCTCCGACTCTGCAGGCTGTACTGAGCTCACTAATGGTGCAGACACCCATTAGGCTCAGGCCATTCCCCTCCCAAAGTGCTACTTCTTGCTGCTTTCACTAGTTTTCAGTACAAATGACCTCAGATTTCTGCTTCCATAAACACCTGCTCTTCTACTGGCAACTACTGATGACATCAAGTGAGTGTGTAAGTAAAGGCCAAGCTCAGGAGGTTTAGAAATAAAAGACAATATATTGGGACTAGAACTACGGCCCATGGGTAATATATCTGTTGTAAATAGAAGGTTTGCCCTACTTGACTATGTCCTTACACTTTGTGGGCGGGCATCTAAGAGTCAGAGCTGTGGACTGCTTCGGCTAGAAAGGACAGCTCCCTGTCCAGGCTTTGGCCTGAGTCCCGATCGCTGCTTGTGCCCAGCCTTACGCTCAGAACGGAGGGCGAATGGCAGAGTGGAATAACTTGGAATGTCTGCAGTTTTGCCTGAAGGAATCACCTGAAAGTAGAGCCAAAGGCAAAAATGGTTACTGAATAAATTAACATTAAAAGAAATCGAGTGTTTTGTACAGGAAGAAGAAGGTTATGAGGATATCTCAGAAATCAGCAAAGGCTGTCCACTGGCTAGGTCCACTGTAGTCTCAGAGGTGCAAACCGATAAATCCATCGAGAAGAGAGTGCCTGGAGTGCCCGTTCGACCAGGCTGACCTAGGCACATGTGTTCCCAAATTCAGCCAACCAGGTGTCTGTATCCATGACCCATGGGGCCCTAACTGCTGTTAAAGGTGGCATCAGAATCTGCCATTTTTGATGTGACACAGGTTTGATGGGCATACAGAAGACAGTGGAGTCCGGGAGGCTCCCCACAGACTTAAGAAGAGGGGCAGGGCAGCCATGCAGCCAGGTAACCCTGTGAGGGAAGCTTGTGAGGCTGAGGGTAAGGCCGAAGATGCGGCAGAGCTCCAGGAAGCTGGAGAAGCCAGGAACATGGAAAGTCTGAGGCAGGCTGCACGCAGTGAGCGGGTCCAGCTGAGGACCAGCATGGGCTGCATACATCAGTACCATGGTAGCAGGGCTGCACACATCATTGGGAGCTCACATCTCAGTAGAACTCAGCCCACAAGTTGGATGTGTAGGTATAGGTGTGTCTCAATGACTCTTCTCTTCCTGCTGAGACAAAAATACCTCATGCCCAAACTTAAGGGAGGAAAGGTTTAAGTATCTCAACTTTTGCAGACACTTCGTACACAGTCTGCTGGTTCCAAGGCAGGGTGGCATGGTGGAGAAGAAACAGTTCTTAGCAGTGGAGGACAGCAAAAGCAGTAAGAGCAGAAAAGGGGAAGAACAAGGCACATTTCCTTCCCTGTATTGTAAGCAGGCTGAGTGCACTCAGGCAGGTGAAACACTCACAGCAGCTCCATGCTCTCTACTTGCACAGGCTCAGAATGTTTACAAAGTGAGGACCCTGCTCTCCTGATGAGTCACTTAGTAAATCTTCTAAACCTCGAAAGTTAACCAATGAACAACATCCTAGAGATAAGCGCATGTCCTCTGAACTCCAGGATACAGACTGGCCGGCCGGCTGAGGGATTTCATTAAGTTTCTAGACTTTTTAGTTTGACACAATGTATCAAGCATTACAAGGATTTAGTGTTTGCCCCACTTGGGGCATGCAAGGTTACAGAGTGGGTGACCAGCTTATGGGGACATTAGGGGCTCAAACTGACAGAAGTGCTTGGGTCAAAGAGGAGTCTGTATTTCTTTCACACATTTATTTGTTAATCTATAATCTACCTACCTACCTACCTACCTACCTACCTACCTACCTACCTCTCTATATACCACTCTGTCTCTATGTAGCTGTCTGTCTGTCTGTATATCATGTTATTAACTTGTTTATATCCATTCACCTATATACTTAGTTGACAATATCTGCCTCTGTGTGTCTATCATCTATGTATCTTCTGTCTATTCATCACTATACATTACTTCTCTTTCCCTCTACCTTTGTCTCTCTCCAGCTATCCACTTATCCATTTATTTATTTATCCATCCATGCTTTAACAACGTGTGTGTCATCTATGACACCACCACCTACCCATCTCTTGTCCATCGATCCAGTATCCACTCATGTTCAGCCAGCAGCTGTCTCTCTGAGCCACCCCTCCCTGCACATCTGACCCCCTGTGCAAGCATTTTCCCAATCTCTACATTCACTTGACAAATATTCAGTTATCTCAAGTCAGTGGAAGTTAAAAAACATTAAAAGGAAAAATCCAGTAAAAAAGATGTCAATAAATTTTAAATTTACTGTTTTTATAGTAAGTTATATTGTAATAATTATCTTATTGTTCTTTATTGTTAGTCTCTTATTATGGCTGATTTATAAAGTAAATTAAATAAGAGGCCTGTGGACAGAGGCTTTGATCCTATCCTATGTTGCAGATATCCACTGGGGAACTAGACAGGTCCACTGAGGACAGCATGACAACTGTAGACACCTAAGTGGAGGGCTTATTTTTTTACACCTGAAATTATCACTTAGGTAGCAATAATGAAGTACACTTACATGTATATACTTTTATGTTTTTTATACACATATGTGAGCATGTGTGTACTGCTTTTTCTTCAAGAAAGAACAAAATTAGAGTTGCACCACCCCTCATTGAGGTCAACATCCTGGTTTTATGGGGCTGGAAGACCCTGGTCAGGATGCGTCCTCACATGTCAGGTGGGAAACAAAGTCCTGGGTCACCTGGCCCTTCCACACTCTGCTTCTGTGCCTAGATTCACGAGGCTACCCAAGTGGAAGTCATGAGTGCTTTCTTGGGATTTGTCACTGATAACTTGGGATTATCACAGATACCATCACTTCCGATGTATCGGGAGCCTGACTACTGCTGTCCAAAGTAGCAAATCAGAGCTGCAAAGAGCTTAGACAAGAACAATGAGAACCTGAGCTTGGAGGTGAGGGCTGCACTGTCTTGAAGCAGAAACTGCAAACATCCAAGAGAGCAGTTCAGTTTTGCTGTTGCTCCCAGCTCCGTGGCTGCATGGTCATGGACATTGTGTACTGGATAGACATAGGTGGCCCTGCTGACACCCTCCGGGGCTGTGGGTTCCTTTATCTCCATCTTTTGAATACCCAGCCTAGCATGAAAAAGCAGAGGTTTTCCATGGTTACATAATTATGTCCCACATGTTCCTGAGTTGGCAATGGAGCTGTATCCTCAAAGCTGTCCAGATATGTTCTTATGTACTCCAAGCTTTGAGCCTTATGGAGCAGTATGCTACAAACAGATTCAATATATAATTTTGAAGGACTTAATAAGGAGGCTTTCAATGGCCACCTGCCCAATCATGATGGAAGAATGCAGAATGGTTGTGTGAACACTGGAGAGCCGGGGAGTGAGTCACGCATCTAGAGTCAGATGCGTGTCAGAACACTGAAGACTGCTGGAGATGCAGACAAACGTCCAGAGGCAATGGTGGGCACCAGAGGTCTTCCCGACTAGCCAAAAGCGGACTGCTTACTTTTCTTTTGATTCCACCCAGGCTTCAAGCTACAAACTTGGTGCTACTCATATCTGGGCAGGTCTTCCCTGCTCAACCTATTTGCAGCTTCCATGTCAATCATCCACAGACACATGGCACCGGGCTCCACCCATCTAGGCATTTCTTCAGCCACTTAAGTTGTCATCAAAATTATTTATCACAGTAGTATTTTAATCAGAGTTGACAATTTTATTTAACAGTATCAAAGTCTAATTAATGGTAAGAAAAGGAACAGGCTCTGCAGAGCAAGATTGAGCTAACTTAAGCTAGGAAAATACAGCCTACAGAGGTAGGGTGGCCCATAGGGCAAGAGAAAACACAGCTGCCAGAACCTCACTGTGGACTTCGCGTTTGTATCACGGATGCCTCAGGCTGAGGTCAGGTCTAGCCCACCCCATTGAAATCCTGCTCCAGTTCTCATGAGAAGTCCATGTTCAGGGCCTAGGAATGTGTCCTGTATCTGTGCCCTGGGGTCATGTAACAAGCCATGCCTACTTCCCCAGCCAGCTTTGCCACACCCTAGGCTCCTCTTCAATCCCCTCCATCTCCAGACAGACAAACCCCATAGTTCTTCATCAGGTGCGGAGGGAGTGGAGGCGTCTGTCTCAGGCTGCTTCTTAGGACTGCAAGACACTATAGACCCTATGTTCTGAGGAGCATGTGCTGTAAAACAACCTTCGGATGCTGTGCTCCCTGGCTGGGTCAAAAAGAAACGTTTTTAGAAGATAATGTGAAGAGAAATAGTGATCTTGAGCTATCTTTTGATGAAAGAAATAAACTTCATTATTTTGGGGGGAGGCATAGAACTGAACTATGAGGAGCAGGTTAGATTCCCGTGCTCCCTGTGAGGACAGCGAGGTTACATGAATTATCAGAGGCTGAAAGCCACAGCCTTACATTAGCCACATAATGGATCTAATTAAACAGGTGCACATCAAAGCTGTGGGGTACTAGGGTCATTAGTGGCTCTACGGATCTGCTTCCAGAGTGTACAGGAAACTTGCCTTCTGAAGAGAAGCTTCATGCCTTCCAGAGGTTCGTGGGAGCTGCTGCTTGCTTTTCAGTAAAAATTCTAGTGAACATTTCTATGTGGGATTTTATTGCTTGTCACTCTGTCCCCTGGTGGAGGAACAGAATAATTCCTCTAGAAATGAGAATAAGGCTAGGGACTTGAATAGCTATAGGGCTGCCCTTCTTGCCTCCTTACCAGAATTTTGGATTCCTAAGGAGAGTTTAATCCTGTCTCTTTGTGACCACTTGCAGTAAATGAGAGCCCTCTGTGTGAAGATAGATTGCCTTTCAGAGTTGCAGAATTTCTTGCTTGTGTTTTACAAATGATTGTTAGTAGTCAGCATGTTCCTCCTTTCCAGGTTGCTGCATGAGTTTATAACACCAGAAATGCTTCTTTGTAGTCAGTGTAGATGTAGTTGCTTGTCTTTTGCAAGTAACAATGCCTTACTAAGAGAAAAGAGCTCCTTTTTTTGAGCAGAGATCCCTAGGGGAAAAGGGCCCAAGCAACCTTTTGGGAACTTCCAACTGTATAACCTGCCTTTCAACGTTCTTGGATTAAGCTACTTTAATCAGTGAACCATATTTCTTATATTCTTGTAGGGGTAGGCTTCTTATACAGGTCTGAGCGATCACTTGTACATGAGAGTGGCTAACTACTGAGCCTATGTGCAAGAAAGATGCAGGATCAGAAGTAGTGCTAGTTTTATAATCATTTCATGGGGTCAGAGAGCATGTGTTGATACTTAGCAAGCCATTCTCCTGTTAACTACAAGTAACCTATGCTCTAAAGAATCACTCTGATCTGATGGGTAGTCAGGGCTTATAGTTTCTGTCCTAAAGTTAGTTTCGTTTTGTTTTTTTTTTATTTTAGGGAGGGGTCTGCAGGCTGTTCAGGGTCTAATTACTAGATCATACTTGTAGTGGTACACTTGTTGACCGTCTCCCAAGAGCTGGGATTACAGGCATACGCCACCAAGCCCAGTCTCAATTGCTGTCTCAGCATGCCCCAGGGGCAGGTCTGGCACAGCAGGCATGTGGATTGAACCATGCGCCCCTGCTTCTGCTTGCAGGTGCTTTAGTCCACTGAGTTATTTGGCCAGCCCTTCCTAAAGTTAGTTTTGCAACTTTCACTGTTAGCATAGCAGTAGCTACTATAACTCTCAGGCAAGGTGACCATACAGCACCCCCTCCACCTGAGTTTTCAAAAAGAATGTCACAGGGCAGAGTTCTTGTCCTACTCTTTGAGTCAAGATAGCCAAAACACTTCTTTTGTCTGACATGTAGAGGAAGAAGGGTGTTATGAAGTCAGGTATTTTTTCATACCGTGCGTGGGGATCCACCTGTTCACTAATCAAGTCAGAGAGGCATAGCATACTCCTGAGAGGTCAAATCCATTTTGTTCTCTGTCACAATTTGAGAATCAGTCTCAATTTTGCTAGTGAATCTTCTCATAGCGAGGAAGTCACACACTGTGAGACAATTAGACAATCATGGTTAATACTGGCTTTTAAAGTTGCATATCTGAGTGGGAGTAAAACTTCTCTGTGTAGGACTTCCTTTGACCTTATTGAGGCTAAAGATCTACAGAAAGGATTTCCAGAAAGGCAACAAAAAGCAGATTGAAGTAATTTAATTGCCTCACCCATGGCACCCAGTGTTATACAAGATTCCTCACAGGAGCTGGTAATATCTGTGGGGACAGGAGCATTGTAGGATCATCATTCACCTGGCCTCGCCCCTCTCTGGGAGCAGACAGAGGCAACTCCATAGTCCATGTGTCAGGTCCATTGGCTGCCTCACAGTCAGAACAGGACCCAGCAGTGGCTTGCTCATCTAGTGTCTAGACTTCTTGGACTCAATTATGTGATTTGGGTGAATTTTGATCATTAGCATTCCAACAGCTATAATTCTAGTATTTTTTCTTTTGAGCCTCCTCCAATTCTCGATTGTTGAGTATAGAAAAGGCCAAGGTCAGCGTTTGGGCTCATAGGTGATTGGAACCCCATCTGAATTTGTTTTATTATATAGATGGGAGAGCCCTATATCTGTAAGAGACAGCAGGGATTCAAGGACTTAAATACCTCTCTCTTCCTCAGTGGCAATATACACACAATTGTTTCTGCCCATTTCCTGAGATACACATCCCAAAAGATATCTAGGGGGAAACTACATACAATATTTTGAACACAAAAAGAAGTAAACTGGCATAGGTAGCTACTCAGCGGGAAACGTGTTACCAACAGCTATTTTTATCCTAATGAGAAAATCCTGAGCAAAGCATCATGGAACACAGAAACATGGGGTAAAAAAGACACACTAACCTACAGGTCACACACATGGGTAACAATGTGCAAGTTGGATAATAATGGACGCTATGGCTGACCCATAATGACATATCCACAAGGAGTGATAAAAAAACAGGAAAAAGAGGAACTTGGAGGTAGACCTATGGGCCTCTTAAGGCTGAGAGGAGCCCAGAGGCCATGCGGCTCCCCTCCCCACGTGCCGCATGGAGGGACACTGGAGGGACACTTCTGGAAGATGGCCCAGTGCCATGAGAACCCTGTACTGCTCAGCCTAGGGGTGCGAGGCAGGGAAAGAAGAAGAAAAATACTCCTTGGCCGGCTAAGCTAAATATGTTCGGGGGTGTCGGGGTGCTGGAGGCTCCTTCTGGAGTTACTTTCCAGGTTCTTCTGTCCTAAACAATGTATTCGTGAACAGAACAAAAGGCAGCCAAGTTTTGCTAGCATTTGGACAAAGCCAGGCTGTACAGGACAAGATTGGCCCTATGGAAATGCTGGAAGGAAGTGCACTCTACAGCATGAGTGTGGGGCACCACGCACAAGAGAACCAGGGCCTGATCGCCCTTTTTTTATTTTTAGTTTTTTTATGTATTTGGTACAGGTTCTCACTGCACAGCTCAGACTCATAGTGCTCCTTCAGTCTCAGATTCCCCAGCACTGGGATTACAGGTGTGTGCCATCAGGACCAATCTAGCTGGCTGGCTCAGCACATTGAGGGTGGGGCTGGCCTGGCGTGTGGTTCTGGGGATCAAACCCGGGTCCCTGTGCTTGCCTAAGCAGGTTCCTAGACCACTGAGCTATCTTGCCAGCCCTGACTGCCTATTTTTTAAAAACTTATTTTATTTTGAAGAGTAAAAACAGAAGCAAAAACAAATAGAAAAAAGATAGAAATAGGATAACATGCAGCAATACTTATGTTACAGATTTTCAAAACAAGAATAATTAGCAATGATTTTCTTTTGTGTGTGTGTGTGTGTGTGTGTGTGTGTGTGTGTGTGTTTTAGAGAAGGGTCTACAGGGTGTTCAGGGTTCAACTACTAGATCACACTTATACTGATTCTCCTGTTTATAGCCTCCCAAGTGCTGGGATTACAGGCATGTGCCACCACGCCCAGTCTCAATCACTGTCTCAGCGCACACTAGGGGTGGGGCCAGCATGGCAGGCCTGGGGATCAAACCCCTGGCCCTTGCGCCTACAGCAATGATTTTCATATTATCTATTTTTATCATCAAATCCATTGCTCAGATTAACAGATATAGTTATGCAAGATTGGAGAAATAATTGAATATTAACACTTGTTTTCAAGAAATCTTAATTCTTTTCCTTGTCTGTTAAAAAATTATTTTAAAGAGAGTATAACGATTGATAAGACATTAGAAATGGTGCACATTTAGAAGGCCAAGATGAGAGGTATTCAAGTGGGTTTTGTTTTACACATTGCTGTCCTCGATGTAGTTGCTCAGATCACAGACATCAGCACAGAGACTTAATCAAGGTGAAAATTCTACACATTATCTGCTATTTTTTAAAAATGATGGAAATTGTTAGTACAATCATCTTAGCCATCCTGTGTATATACTTGCATGTTTTTCCTCCCTAATTTTTCTGTCCTTTCTCCTTTCATCTTCATTGTTTAATCCTTAAGTTCAGTCTCAATATCCATTATACCTTTCAGGTTTTATTTATTTTTTCAGATTCTTACAATAGGGAGACAATACGATATTTAAACATGTGGGTCTGATTTACTTCACTTATATAGCCTTTGGTTTCATCACTAACTTATAAAGGCTGTGAGTTTGACTTTATAGCTGAGTAGGAATCCATTGTATAAAAAATACTGCATCTTTTGCCATCTACTCCTCAAGTGATGGGCATTTGGGTTATCTCCAAGATTTGTTGATGGCCCACTTTTTAATTTCAAAAAATTGCTGCTTATGTGAAGACACAGGAACCATGTTTCTTACTGAAAAGGAGAAACAACAGAAAGCAGCCAAAGACCCACAGGTGACCCAGAACTTCAGTGAGCAGGCAAGAGCTCTGGCCACCATTCACACAGGAAAGAATATCGGGAAAATTGTCAGTAACAATAAAAAGAAGAACTTTCATTTTTCAGAAATAAAAACACAAAATCCCCTTGCACACTCTCATGCAGGGAAGTGCTATGACTCTAATTGAGAACTCAGAGTGGCTGGGATGCATAGCAATTTAGCAAGACTCTGTCTGGACATTTTTAAAATACTTATATATTTTATTTTAATTTTTCCCATAATTTTATTGAGAAACTAATAGCAATGAGACAGTTTCAAATCAAATTGGTAGGACAGTTCCAATAATTAACACATT
>NW_004524669.1:9278531-9280474 GCF_000260255.1 Octodon degus | reverse complement strand
TTTAAATTTTAGGGCCCTAGTGTTTTTTTAGTTCTTTATAAATTCTAGAGAGCAGACCTTTGTCTGAGTACTTATTTGTCAAGAATTTTTCCAAAATTGTGTGTTATCTTTTCACTTTCTTGGTAATTTTGTTTGACTTGCAAAAAGTTCTCAATAAGAGGACGTCCCAGTTGTTAATTCTTTCAAGTGTTTCCCATGAGATTTGATTTTTGCTCATGAACTCTTTGCCTACCCGTATGTCTCCAAGAGTTCCTCCTAATTTCTCTTCCAGGAGATTTAGTGTTTCTGTTTTGATGTTTAAATCTTTAATGCATTTTGACTTTAGCTTAGTGCATGGTGATAGACCTGTATCAGGTTTTAGTTTTTGGCATGTAGAGAGACAATTTTTCCAGCACCATTTGTTAAAGAGGCTATCTTTCTTCCAGTGAGTATGTTTGGCCACTTTAGAAAATATCAGGTAGCTGAGTGTTTTCATAGAGGCTGCAGCATCTTCTAATCTATTGCATTGATCCCAGGTATATTTTGTTGGCGGTATCATGCTGATTTTATTACAATAGTCTTGCAGTATAATTCCAAGTTAGGAATTGTAATGCCTCCTGCCTTGTCTTTGTTGCCCAGGATTGTGTTTGCTATTCTAGGTCTTTTCTGGTTCCAAACAAGTTTTGCAAATGATTTCTCTAGGTCTGTGAGGTATGTTGGTGGTACTTTGATAGGGATTGTATTGAATTGATACATCAATTTTGGGAGTATGGCCATCTTCACAATGTTGGTTCCTCCTATTTAGGAGTAGGGAATATCTTTCCATTTTCTGAAATCCTCCACAATCTCTTTTTTAAAAGTACTGTAATTTTGCTTGAAAAGATCTTTGACTTCTTTATTGAGATGAATTCCAATGTATTTCATTTTCTGTGATTCTATTGTAAAAGGTATTATTTCTATAATTTTCCCATCAGTGTGTTTGTCATCTGTGTAGAGGAATGCAACTGACTTTTGGGTATAGACTTTGTATCCTGTTATGCTACTGAATTTCTGTATTAATTCTGGTAGCTTCTTGGTGGAGTTATTTTGGGTCTTCCAAGGAAAGTATCATATCATCTGTAAATAATGATAATTTAACTTCTTCTTTACCTATTCTTATTCCTTGAATTTCTTTCTCTTGTCTAATGGCTCTAGCTAATGATTCCAGCACTATATTGAATAGGAGTGGTGACAGAGGACATCCTTGTCTTGTACCAGATCTAAGAGTAAAAGATTTAATTTTTTCCCATTTAGAATTATGTTAGCATTTGCTCATAAATGGCTTTTTTTTAGATTGAATTAGAAGCTACCTATTCCAATTTTCTGTAGGACTTTGAACATGAATGAGTGTTGGATTTTGTCAAATGCCTTTTGTATATCAATTGAGATGATCATGTGGTTTTTAGATTTCAATCTATTGATATGGTGTATCACATTTATAGATTTTCAAATATTGAACTATCCTTGCATCCCTGGGATGAATCCTACCTGGTCATGGTGTGTGATCTTGTTGATGATTTCCTGTATTCTATTTGCTAGGATTTCATTGAGGATTTTTGCTTCTATGTTTATGAAGGAGATTGGCCTGTAGTTTTGGGTTTTTTTTTTTAGTTGCGTCTTTCCCTGGTTTTGGTATCAGTATATCTTGCCTCCAGTTATGATTTTGGGAACATTGCTTCCTTTTCAATTTCATTGAAAAGTTTGAGGAGTATAGGGATTATATCTTCTGTAATTTCTTGTACAATTCAGCTGTGCATCCATCAGGACTTGGACTTTTCTTTGTCTCTAGGTTTTTTATTACATCTCATATTTCATTGGCTGTTATTGGGTTATTGAGAGTGGTTATGTCTTGCTGATTCACTTTTGGGAATTTCTACCCCTCCAGAAATCCGTCCATTTTGTCTGTGTCTTCTATTCTGTGAGAG
>NW_004524669.1:9266057-9278121 GCF_000260255.1 Octodon degus | reverse complement strand
CTTGAATTTTCATTGAATTGTAGATATTGTTGAATTTCTTGTTTAATTTCATCTGTGACTCATTGGTTGCTGAGTAGGGTGTTGTTTAATTTCCACTTATTTGGGTTTTTTCCTGGTTTCTTTTGTCATTTATTTCCAGTTTCATCACACTGTGGTCAGATCATATGCATGGGATAATTTCTGTTTTCTTTCATGTACTTAAGCATGACCTATGGACCAGAATGTGGTCTGTTTTAGAAAATGGCCCATGTGCAGCTGAGAAAAATGTGTATTTAGCTGTGCTTGGGTGGAACACTCTGTATATGTGCACTAAGTCCATCTGTTTCAAGCTCTGGTTCAGTTCTGTTGCTTCTTTGTTATTTTTTGTCTGGTTGGCCTATCTTTTTGGGATAAGGGGGTGTTAAGTTTTCCTTATAAGATTGTGGTATTGGATATGAGGTATTTCACGTCCATTAAGATTTTTTTATATAGTCGGGTGCTCCTGTGTTTGGTGCATACATATTTATGAGTGTTAACTCTTCATCTTGTATTTTGCCCCAAACCAGTATATAGTGGCCTTCTTTATTTCTCTTGATCATTCTTGGTGTGAAGTTGAGACTGTCTGAGAATAGGATTGATATCCCTGCTTTTTTCTGAGGTGCTGGGGCATGTAGTATTTTGTTCCATCCTTTGACTTTCAGCCTATGAATGTCTTTATGAGTTAAATGTGTTTATTGTATACAGCATATTGTTGGATTTTGTTTCCTAATCCACTGTGCCAGTCTATTTCTCTTAATTGGTGAATTGAGTCCATTTACATTGATGGTTTTAATTGAGATATATTGACTTACGATTGACATGTTATTTACCTGTTGCTGTTTAATCTTTTTTCTCCTGTGTTTAATTATTTACCCCATTTAGTTGATTGCTTCTGTTCTCGTTTTTGGAGTTCAGAACATTTTGGTCCCTCTCTAGAATGTCTTTCCGGTGCCTCTGTAGGATTTTCTTTGTCAACATGAAATTCTTTAGTTGTTCTTTGTCTTGGAAGTATTTCACTTCTCCATCAAACTTGAGAGCTTTGCAGGGTATAGTAGTCTGGGCTGGAATTTGTTTTCATAGAGGACTTGAAGTACTCTGCTCCATGCTCTTCTTGCCTTCATGTGAAGAGAAGTCGGCCATAATTCTGATGGGTTTTCCTTTGAATGTGATCTGCTTCTTTTCTCTAGCGGCTTTCAGTATATTATTGTTGCACTGGATTTCTGGGATCTTGACTATTATATGTCTCATATTTTTAATTGGGCTAAGGTTACTTGGTGTTCTGTATGCTTCAGTTACCTGGATGTCAGATTGTTTCCTCAAATTTGGGAAGTTATCTGCTATTACTTCTGCCCATATTTTTTTGTCGTCATTTGTATTGACTCCCTCTTTCTCACTGATGCCTATTAGTCTCACATTGTTTATTTTTTTCATAGTCTTGCAGGTGATGAATTATTTTTTCCTGCATCCTAGTTGTTTTTAAGAGATCTTTTCTCACCTTTTCACTAGTTGCACCAGCGTCTTCAAGATCTGAAAGTCTGTCTTTACTTTCACTCAAATGGTTTTGCAAGCTTGTGATTAAGATTTTTAAGTTCTTCTATATCTCTTTGACTCTGCCTGATGCAATCTATCTCTTTCCTGTATTGCTCATTCCAGGAATCCATCATTTTTCTAATCTCTATTTTTTTTTATCAATGTCTTCTTTAGAAGCAGTTATTAATTCTTTTACTGCAGAGTTTTTTTCACATTGGTTTTCCTCCCTATGTTTCTGTATTTGATTCTTTACTTCAGATGCTATGAGTTCAGAGATTTCTTTTTTTATTTCAGAAATTAATTCTGCTCTGAGTTCCTCTATACCTTTCTGCTGTTGCTTATTTACTTTTGACGCTATTAATTCATACATTTCAGCTGCATTAGTGTCCTCTGCAGTTTTTCTAGGTGGGCATTTGGTTTCCTCCATATGTTTCTGCATTTGATTCTTTACTTCAGATGCTATTAATTCAGGGATTTGTTTTTTTATGTCTGATATGAGTTCCTCTATATCTTTCTGCAGTTGTTTCTTTATTTCAGAAAATCTTGATTCATTGATTTCATCTGTGTAATTCCCAATTTGTTCTGTGGTAGTGTCGCTGCACTTGTTATGGGTAGGTTTGGGGTCTGAGATTGCATTTTGCTCCTTCTCATTGTCATTTTATATAGCACTGTTTTCTGACCTTTGCTGTAGAGCTTTGGTGTAATTATAACCTTAGCACCTACTGAAATTCAGGTGCAGATCTACAAAGTTTGAATTTATCTAATTGTGCCTGGCTTGGGTCTGGCTGCTGTGCTCAGCTCCTTCCTGCTGCCACCCTTGGGAGTGAATCTGTTTGCCCCTATGGCAAGATGTTATGCTCCTGGACTAGGCGTGTGGTTCTGTCCCCTATTCTCTCTCCTGGGACTTCAGCTGCAGAGTTTTATCCCAGGCCTGTATGCCAGGCCTGAGCTGAGTCTGAAGTGGACAAGTGGGTGTAGGGGAGAGGGAAAGCTCTCTCACCTACTCACAGGGCCTGGGCTAGGGTTGGATCTGGGGATCCTGAGAATGTGGGAGAAGTTCTCACTCACTCGGTGGGCATGGGGGGGGGCTGCAGAGTGATAGTGGTGTTCCCAAGGGCATGGAAGAGGGTCTCACTCACTCTGTGCTTGGGTTTGGACCAGACACTACAGCAATACTTTAGTACAGACACTTAACAATTTTAGTTAGTAGTAGTCAAGTTTAATTAAAGATAGGAAAAGGAGCAGGTTTGGCAGGGCTGGGTTGAGGCAAGTCAAGCCAGCAACATACACAGAGGGAAGGTTGGCCACAGAGCAAGAGAAAACACAGCTGCCAAAACCTGCTGTTGACATTACTTTTGTATCACTAATGCCTCAGGCTCAGGTCAGGTTTAGCCCACTCCATTGCAAACCTGCTCCATTTCTCATGAAAATTCCACATACAAGGCTTAAGTGTATCCCTCACCTGTAGCCTGGGGTCTTGTAAGTGACAAGACATGCCTGCTTCCCCAGCCATCTTTGCCACACCCAAATCTTCTTTCATTTTGCCCAAGACAGATAAACTGCATAAGTCTTGATTGGGTGCCGAGGGAGTGCAGATCTCTGTCTTGTTTACTTCTTTGGACTGGAAGAAGCTGTAGATCCTCCAAATTTGAGGGCCTCCAACTACATTTACGTGTTGTGGCTCCCTGCTAGGATGAAAATAACTTTTCTTTAAAGATAATGAGAGGAGAATGAATGACTCTTGAGCTTTATTTTGATGGGAAAATGAAAGTAACTTTATTATTACATTGCAGACATAGAACTCAAATACGAAGAACAGGTTAGATTTCCATGCCTCTTATGGAGGAAAGAGTGAGTTTAGATGAATTTGCCAGAGCCTGAAACCCACAGTCACATTTCTCACGTAATGGATCTAATTAAAATGAGAACCACAATACAGGCGCACATTAAAGATCTGGTGAATTAGGCTGCTTAGGTGCTCTACTTATCTGTTTCCAGAGCAGTAGAGGAAACTTGCTTTCTCAGGAGGATCTTCAAATCTTCCATTATTTCTCAGGAATAGCTTGCATTTTGGTCCTGTAAGTGTTCTTGTAAACATTTCCATGTGGAGTTTTAGCTTGTCACTGTGTCCTGAGTGTAGTAGCAGAATGATTCCTCTATAAGTTTTGAATATACGCCTATGGAGCGGAAGCCTGCAGGGCAGCTCCTCTTGTATCCTTACCAGGCTTTTCATTTCTCATGGAGATTTTCAACATTTCACTTGGTGATTCCTATGATGAATGACAGCCAGCTTCCTGAAAACATAGATCAACTTTAGCAGCTGTAGAATTCCTTGCTTGTGTTTTATAGATTGTTAGAAGTAAACAAGTTCCATCTTTCCACACTGTTGCATGAGTTTATAGCTCCAGGAATGCCTCTTTCAAGTCTGTGTAGCCATAACTTCTTGTCTTTTGAAAATATCAATGCATTAAGAGAAAAGAGCTCCACTTTTTGAGCAGAGATTCCTATGGGGATCTACTCCTTAGGCAAAACTACTATTCACTGAATCATATATCTTAAACTCTTAGAGGGGCAGGGTGCTGATGTCCTCCCTTCTTGTGTAGGTCTAAGCAGTTACTTGTTTATAGGAGTGACTGACTTCTCAGTGTATATACAAGAAAAGGGCAGGATTAGAAAAGAACAAGCTTTATAATAATTTGAGGGGTGTTGGAGAGCATGTCTTGATTTGGCAAGATATTTTCCTATTAGTGACAAGCAACACCTGGTCTAAAAAAATAACTCAGACCTGTTGGGGAGTCAGGATTACTAGTTTCTGTCCTAAAGTTATGCTAGCAAAACCATAGCTGCTAGACTGTTCAGGCAGGATAGCTACCCAGTACCTGCTCCAACTGATCTATTAAAATATACATCACAGGTAGAGTTCTTGTTCTACTCTTTGGCTTAAGATGATCAAAGGATTTCTTATTTTTTCTGACATGTAGAGGAAAAAGGGTGTTAAGAAGTCAGATATTTTATCAAACCATGCAGCAGTATCCACCTGTTGACTAATGAAGTGAGAGAAACACGACATATTCCTAAGAGGTGAAATTCATTTTGGCCTTTGTCAAAATTTCAGAATTTCCTCTGATTTTTCCAGTAATTCTTTTAGCAAGCAAGTACAGCACTACAAGACAATTAGGCAATCATGGTTTACACTGACTTTTCACATGGTACATCACAATGGGAGGAAAAATTCTCTGTGTAGGACTTTCCTTGAACATGACCACATCTGAAGATCCACAGAAGGGATTTCCAGAAAGGTAACAAAAAACAGAATGAAGAAATTTAATTGGCTCACCCATGACATCCAGTGCTACACAAGGTTCTTCACAGGAGGTGGTAATATCTGGACAGGAGAAGTTCAGGTTGATTTCCTCCTGGCCTACACCCTCTTTGGGATGAGGCATAGGCAACACAAGAGTCCATGTGTCAAGCCCATTGGCTGCCTCACAGAGAGAACAGTAGCCAGAAATGTGTTGACCCAATGTCCAGACTTCCCTCGACGCAATCATATGAGGTGGGTGAGTTTTAGTCATTACCAATCCCAACAGCTATAATCCTAGCATTTTTCTTTTGAGCCTTCTCCTGTTCCTGGTTTTTGAGCACAGTAATGGTTATATTCAGTGTAAGGGGTCCTAGGTGCCTGGGATCCCATCTGAAGTTTCTTCATTAAACAGATTGGAGAAACCCATTTCCATAAGAGACAAGTAGAGATTTTAGGACTAGATCATAAAAAGAGGAGAAAAAGACAGACAAACCATGAATCACAAAAAGGACTACATTTGGGTCTGCAGCTACTCATGCAGCCAATGAGCCACCAACAGTTATTCTTCCAAAAAGTGTGAGAATCTTGACATCATGGAGCACAGACATAGCGTCAAAAAGGCCACTGAACTCTAGGTTATACACATGTTGTTTGTACTACAGTTGTAGTCACAGCAGTTGTTCTGACTGATCTTTACTGACTTTTATCCAGAAGAAGTGATTATAAAAAACAGGAAGGAGAAGAAAGAAAGGGGAGATAACCTTGAAGTAGGCCTATAGGTCTATTAAGACTAAGAGGGAACTCACCAGACAAAAACTAAGGCACGCCGCGTGGGTGAGACCCTCTGCCGTGCCATCAAGACCCCTCTGAGGCTCCCCCTACAAACCCGCCAAGTGAGTGAGAACTTCTGCTGTGCATTCGGGACACCCCAGATCCAGCCCAAGCCCAGGCCTGGCCAGTGTGTGGTAGAGCTTCTGGCTCCTGTGCGCCTGCCCACGGGAACTCTGCAGACCAAAATCCAGGCACTCCGTATGAGTGAGAACCTCTGCCACACCCTGGGGACCACCCCACCACTCTGGAACCCATCTCCCAAGCTCACAAAGAAAGTGAGAACTTCTGCCATGTCCTCGGAACCCCCCCCAGACACAGCCCAGGCTGAGGACAAGCTAGTGTATGGGAGAGCTTCTGCAGGCCACTGTGCCCCCTGAACAGGGGCACAACAGAGGGGCACAACATTGCCAAGGGCTGTAGCAGGAAGGAGCTGAGCACAACAGCTAAACCCAGGCCAGAAACTACTGGATAAACTCAAACAAATTTCAGTAAGTATTAAGATTACAACTGCACCAAAGCCCTACACCAAAGGTCAGAAGTCAGTGCTATATGAAATGACAAAAAAAAGGAGAAAAATGCAATCTCAGGCTTCAAGGCCACCCAGAACAAGTGCAGAGGACACCAGCTCAGTTGAAATGTATGGATTATTAGTGTCTGAACTAAATAAACAAGAGAAGAAAAGTATAAAGAAACTCAGATCAAAATTAAACTCTGAAACACAAAAAGACATCTCTGAATTAATAGTATCTGAAGTAAACAATTAAATGCAGAAACATAAGGAGGAAACCCGATCTGAAAAAAATCTCTGCAGTAAAAGAATTAAAAACTGCTTCTAAAGAAAACATTGATAAAAAATAGAGATTAGAAAAGTGAAGGATTCCTTGAATGGGCAACTCAGGAAAGAAATAGAGCTCATGAAAAGTCAAAGAGATATAGAGGAACTTAAAATCACAATTACAAGCCTGCAAAACAGTGTGTGTGAAAGTGAAGATAGAGTTTCAGATCTTGAAGATGCTGGTGCAGCTAGTGAAAAGGTAAGAAAAGATCTCTTAAAAACAACTAGGATGCAGGAAAAAAAATCATCACTTGCAAGACAATGCAGAGTAGCAAAGTGAGACTAATAGGCATCAATCAGAAAGAAGGAATCAATACAAATGTTATAAAAGGAATATGGGCAGGACTAATAGAAGAAAACTTCTTCAATATGGGAAACAATTTGAGATTCAGGTAACTGAAGCATACACAGTGCCAAATAACGTTAACCCAATTAAAAACACAACAAGATGTATAACAGACAAGATCCCAGAAATCCAGCACAAGAACAATATACTAAAAGCCACTAGAGAGAAGAAACAGGTTACATTCAAAGGCAAACATATCAGAATTATGACAGATTTCTCTTCACAAACCATGAAGGCAAGAAGAGCATGGAGCAGAGTACTTCAAGTTCTTCATGAAAACAAATTCCAGCCCAGACTACTATACCCTGCAAAACTCTCTTTCAAGATTGATGGAGAAGTGAAATACTTCCATGAAAAGAACAACTTAAGAATTTCTTGATGACAAAGCCAGTGCTACATGGACTACTAAAAGATGTTCTAGAGAGGGACCAAAATAATCAGAACTCCAAGAAGGAGAAGAGAAGGAACCGAATACATAGGACAAACAATTAAACACAGGAGAAAAAGGAGTAAACAACAACAGGTAAATAACACATCAATTGTAAGTCAATACATGTCAGTTAAAACGATCAATGTAAATGGACTCAATTCACCAATTAAGAGAAACAGACTGGCACAGTGGATTAGGAAACACAATACAACAATATGCTGTTATACAAGAAACACAGTTAATGCAAAAGGAAATTCATAGGCTGAAAGTCAAATGATAGAAAACAATACTACATGCCCCAGCACCTCAGAAGAAAACAGGGGTAGCGAGCCTATTTTCATACAGTAACAACTTAAAACCAAGAATAATCAAACAAAATAAAGGCTACTACATACTGGTTAGGAGAAGAATGCAACAGGAAGAGGTAACATTCACAAACGTATATGCACCAAACACGGGAGCACCCAAATACATAAGACAAATCTTAATGAACATGAAAAGTCTAATATCCAATACCACAATTTAAATATGACACCTTAGCATGCCCTTATCCCAAAAAGATAGGTCAAGCAGACAAAAAATTAACAAAGAAGTAGCAGAACTGAACCAGAGCTTGGAACAAATGGACGTAGTGGACATATACAAACTGTGCCATGCAACAACAGCTGAATGTACATTTTTTTGAGCTGCACATGGGTCCTTTTCTAAAATAGACCACATACTGGTCCATAGGTCATGCTTAAGTATAAGCAAGAAAACAGAAACTATCCCATGCATATTATTTGACCACAGTGCAATGAAACTGGAAATAAACAACAAAAGAAAAAAGAAAAACCCCATAAATGCATGTAAATTAAACAACACTCTACTCAGCAATCAATGGGTCCCAGATGAAATTAAACAAGAAATTCAACATTATCTACAATTTAATGAAAATTCGAGCACAACCTATTGGAACTTATGGGATGCAATGAAAGCATTCTCAGAGGGAAATTCATAGCTGTGAACTCACACCTGAGGAAAACAGAACGAGAACAAATAAACACCCTAATGCTGCACCTCCAACATCTAGAAAAGGAAGAGCATACCAAACCCAAAGCACAAAGGCGGGAGGAAATCATAAAGATTAGAGTAGATATTAATTCAATTGAGATGAAGAAAAGAGGTCAAAGAATTAATGAATCAAAAACTGGTTCTTTGAAAGATGAAATAAAATTGATGAGCCCCTAGCTAACCTCATCAAAAAAAAGAAAAATTTCAAATAGATGCAATAAAGAATGAAAAGGGTGTAACTACTACAGACCCAGTGGAAATTCAGAAGATTGTCAATAGCTACTTTGAGAACCTTTACTCTCACAGAATAGAAGACACAGAAGAAATGGACAGATTACTAGAAAGGTACAAATTAGCAAAACTGAATCAAGAAAATATAACATCTCTCAATAACCCAATAAGAGCCAATGAAATAAGAAATATAATAAAAAGGCTAATGACAAAGAAAAGTCCAGGCTCTGATGGATACATAGCTGAAATTTACAAGAAATTTACGAAAGGTGTAATCCCACAACTCCTCAAACTCTTCAAAGAAATTGAAAAGGAAGCAATCCTCCCAAAATCATTCCTGGAGGCAAGCATTATACTGATACAAAAACCTGGGAAAGACACAACTAAAAAAGAGAACTACAGACCAATCTCCCTTCTGGACATAGATGCAAAAATACTCAACAAAATCCTGGCAGATAGAGTACAGCAAATCATCAAGAAGATCATACACCATGACCAGGTAGGATTCATCCCAGGGATGCAAGGATGGTACAATATTCTCAAATCTATAAGTGTAATACACTATATCAATATAACAAAATCTAAAAACCACATTACTAGCTCGATGCAGAAAAGGCCTTTGACCAAGTCCAACACTCATTCATGTTCAAAGTACTGCAGAAAATTGGAATAGAAGAACTCTACTTCTATCTGATAAAAGCCATCTATGACATCCCAATGGCTAACAAAATTGCAAATGGGGAAAAAGTGAGATCTTTTACTCTTAGATCTGGTACAAGACAAGATGTCCTCAATCACCCCTCCTATTTAATATAGTACTGGAAACATTAGCTAGAGCCATTAGATAAGAGAGACAAAGGGAATAAGAATAGGTAAAGAAGAAGTTACGCTATCATTATTTGCAGATGACATGATACTTGACTTGAAAGACCCAAAAAACTCCATGAAGAAGTGACTACAATTGATACACAAATTCTGTAGCATAGCACAATACAAAGTCAAAACCCAAAAGTCAATAGCATTCTACTGTTCCAGCTACCCTGCCCCGGTGGGACCTAATGGTCCCATCCCAGGCGCAGCGCGGGTGAGACCCTCTACCACCCCTTTGGGACGTTCCCCACCACTCTGCAGCACCTCCCCCACTCCGCCCACTGAGTAGGAATTTCTGCCCCTTCGGGAACCCCTAGAAGCAGCCCTAGCCCAGGCCCAGTGAGTGTGTGGGAGAGCTTCCAGCTACCCTGCACTGGCGGGACCTACTGGTCCCACCCAGGCACAGCGTGGGTGACACCCTCTTTAACCCTCTTGGGATGCCCTGCATCATTCTGTAGTACCCCCCCACCCCACCCACAGAGTAGGAATTTCTGTCGAGTTCTGGGAATCCCCAGATCCAGTCCTAGTCCAGGCCCAGTGAGTGTGTGAGAGAGCTGCTTCTCCCCGCTACTCCAACTTCTCCCCTCCAGACTCAGCTCAGGCCTGGCATACAGGCCTGGGGTGAAACCCTTCAGCTGCATTCCCTGCAGAGAGTGTAGGGGACAGAACCACCCAGCTAGTCCAGGAGCAGAACATCTTGCCAGAGAGGCACAACAGGTTCACCCCCAAGGGCAGCAACAGGAAGGAACTGAACACAGCAGCCAGACCCAAGCCAGGCACAGCTGGATAAATCCAAACTTTGTAGATCTACATCTGAACTTCAGTAGGTGCTAAGCCTATAACTGCAACAAAGATCTACAACAAAGGTAAGAAGACGGTGCTATGCAAAATGCCAATGAGAAGGAGCAAAATGCAATCTCAGAACCCAAGCCCGCCCATAACAAGTGCACAGGACACTAACACAGAACAAATTGGGAATCACACAGCTGAAAGCAATGAGTCAACAACTTCTGAAATAAAGAAACAGCTGCAAAAGGTATACCTATACCTTTTTTAGATTATAGATTTTAGATTTTTTAGATACCTATACCAAATTTCAGATTGGAAATGAAAAAAGAAATCCCTGAATTAATAAGATCTGCAGTAAAGAATCAAATACAGAAACATATGGAGAGACCCAAGGCCCACCTAGAACAAGTACAGAGGACACTAGCTCAGCTCAAATGTATGAATTAATAACATCAACAGTAAATAAACAACAGCAGAAAGTCATAGAGTAACTCAGAGCAGAAATCTTTTCCACTAGCTCAGCTCAAAGTATTGATATGTTAAATTTAAAGTCTCTGCAGAATATGAACACAAAAATTAAAAAATTAAAAATTTGAAAAAAATAAGAATAAACAATTACATAATTTTACACAAAAATTAAGAAATGTAACCATATAGAATATTGTAGCAGCACTGTCCTGTGACTTGTTTTTTTTTTTTTTTTTTTTTTTTGCTGCTTCTTGTTTTCACTTATTGCCCCATTTTTTAAAACAAGCATTGACTTGGGAGACAGTATGGCAGTAATTGGTATGTCATGACAAGCAGTACGTATTTAGAAGACCAGAGTGGCAGGCATTCCAAGCATAACTCTACCATAACACAGTGCTATCTTCAGTGCAGCTGTTGAGTTCACAATTATCAGAACAGTGAGTTAGTCAGGGTGAAAACCCAACTAATTAACTGCTAGTTTCAAAAACATGCTGAAGATTCTGGGGAGCCTTGCCTTACCCATCTTGTGCGTAAAAAGGTATCACTTTGCCCCCGTCATGATTCCTAACTTTTCTCTTTACCCTCTCCTCATTGTCCAATGCTCAAGTTCAAATTTTATTTTTAATTGCTTTATACCCTTTTATTTGTATTTCTTCTTTTGAGTTCTTATACTAGGGAGACTATATATTTACACATGTGGGACTGATTTATATCACTTGTGAGTATATCTTCAAGTGGCATCCACTTCAATATAAAGGCGTTGAGTTTATCATTCTTTTTAGCCGAGTAATACTCCATTGTACAAAAATACCACATCTTTTTCATCCATTCCTCAGGTGATGAGCAACTTGATTGTTTTCAAGATTTGCCTGTCGCAAAATGGGATGCTATGAAGATAGGTACACATATATCAATATGATATAACGTTTTCAGTTCCTCTGGGAAAATTCACCGTAGGGGGATAGCTGGTTTGAATAGGATTTCCAATCCTAGTTTTTTAAGGATTCTCCACACTGATTTCCATAATGGTTGCAGCAGTCTACATTCCCACCAACAGGGGAGAAGTGTTCCTTTTTCCCCACAGCCTCTCCAACATTTGTTGTTGGGTGATTTCTTTATGATAGTCATTCTTTCTGGTGTGAGATGGTATCTCAGTGTTCTTTTCATTTGCATTTCACGGATGGCTAGGGATGTGAAGCATTTCTTCATTTATTTATTTAGTTTTATTTTATTTTATTGAGAAACAAATATCAATGAGACAGTTTGAAAACTGATTAATAAGACAGTTTCAATAATTAAAAAATGCTTTTGCCTCCAGACTTCACTGGGGCCAGCAGCCGCCCGACCAAGGGCCCGGGG
>NW_004524669.1:9264532-9265957 GCF_000260255.1 Octodon degus | reverse complement strand
GGCCAATGTGCTCTCTGTGAAAGCCTGAGAGAATGTTTTCTCTCCATGTGACTCTCCTTAGGCACACTCTACATCATCGATCGCTTTCCTCTTTGGCCCCATAATCTCCTTGATCAGAAAATTTGGGACACAACTGAGTTATATGATGTTACAGTACAAGTTCTCATATGTCTTAAGTCTTAATTGAACTTGAAAGGCTAAGGCCAAAATGTTGGCTTTCCTTGCAGCTCTCTTTTTTCTCTAATTTTGGTCTGCAAACTTAGGTTGTTAACCATCCAGAACAGAAGCTTATTGTTATTACCATATAACTGAGGCTGGTGACCTTAACCTCACTATTTGTCTGAATGTCAAACATCTTAGGCATAATATGGAACAGGTATTTTTCATAAAATATTGATATTTAAGACCCTACAGAATATGACAAAAAATTAAAATGTTTTTTAAAAATAGGAATAAAGAATTGTATATGTTTACACATAAGTCCAGAAATCTAACCATATACAGCATTGTAGCAGAACAGTACTGCAACACTCCTTTTCCTGTCTCCTGCCTTCATTCACCAACCCCTTCCTTTTTAAACAATCATCTATCTAAGAGACAGCACAGAAGCAACTGGCATGTTATGACAAGCAGCATGTAGAAGAACAGAATGACAGGCACTCCAAGCATGAAACTACTATTACAAATTGTCATCTTCACTGCAGTTGCTTAGTTCACAGGCATCAGTATATATATATATAGTTAGTCAGATTGAGAATCCTTCAAATTAACTGCTAGATTTGAAAATATTCTGAAGATTCTCAGGATCATTGCCTTACCCATCTTATACATATAACTGTATGGCTTGCCTCTGTCATGTTTCCTAGCTCTTCTTGCTCTCTCTTTATTGGCTAGTCTTCAAGTTCTTGCTTTTCTTTTAATTGTATTATACCTCTCTTTTTGTATTTCTTCTTTTGAGTTCTCATACTAGGGAAACTATATGATATTTACACATGTGTGTCTGGTTTATTTCACTTTTGAGTACATCTTCAAGTGGCAACCACTGAAATATAAAGGCTTCAACTTTATCATTCTTTATAGCTGACTAATACTCTATTGTATAAAAATACCACATCTTTTGCATTCATTCTTCAAGTGACAGACATTTTGGTTGTTTCCAAGACTTTGCCATCACAAATTGTGCGGCTATATACATAGGTACACATATGTCACTATGGTATGATGTTTTCAGATCCTCCAGGAAAATTCCCAGTAGAGGAATAGCTGGTTTAAAGGGGATTTCCAGTCTAACTTTTTCGAAAGTCTCCATACTGATTTCCATAATGGTTGCAAGAGTCTACATTCCCACCAGCAGTGGAGAAGGGTTCCTTTTTCCCCACAGCCTCTCCAACATTTGTTGTTGGGTGATTTCTTTATGATAGCCAT
>NW_004524669.1:9255131-9259539 GCF_000260255.1 Octodon degus | reverse complement strand
GTTACATTTTCTTAATGAATAGAATGATTTGTTTTAATGGTGTTTGTAAGTAGGATATCAAGTCTGCATCTTGTAAAGCAATTAACCACTAGGAAGAAGGTATGCAGTGTGTTAATTATTGAAACTGTCCTATCAATTTGATTTGAAGCTGTCTCATTGCTATTTGTTTATCAATAAAATTGTGGTCCAAAAAAAGAATATGAATAAACAACTACATATTTTTACACAGAAATTTAGTAATTAACCATATACAGCATTGTAGCAGGAGAGTCCTGTGATATTTCTTTTTCTTGTGTTTTTTTTTTCATTTATTACCCCCCAAAAACTTTTACTTGTGAGACAATATGGTAATAATTGGTGTTTTATGACAAGAAGTATGTATTTAGAAGACCACAGTGACAGATATTCCAAGTGTGACACTTCCGTTACACAATGCTGTCTTCAGTGCTGTTGCTTGGTTCACAGGTATCAGCATTTTCATTTACTTATCTGCTTCCTTAATTTCGTCCTCTGAGAAGATTGTGTTCATCTCCGATGTCCACTTTTGGATTGGGTCTTTAAACTTTGGGACCATGTTTGTTTTTAATTCTTTATAAATTCTAGAGAGCAGACCTTTGTGTGAGTGCTTATTAATCAAAATTTTTTCAAAATTTGTGGATTGTATTTTCACTTTGTGTGTAACTTGTTTTCCTTTTCTTTCTTTCTTTCTTTTTTTGGTAATTTCTTTGACATAAAAAACTTCTTAATTAGAAGAGGTTCCGGTTTTTAATTCTTTCAAATATTACGCGTGCAATTTGATTTTTGTTCATGAGCGTTTTCCCTACACGTATGTCTCCAAGAGATCCTCCTAGGTTCTCTTCCAGGAGATTTAGTGTCTCTGCTTTAATGTTTAGATCTTTAATCCATTTTGACTTTAGCTTAGTGTATGGTGACAGACCTGGGTTAAGTTTTAGTTTCTGGCCTGTAGAGAGCCAATTTTTCAAACACCATTTGTTAACAAGGCTATCTTTCTTCCAGTGAGTGTGTTTGGCATCTTTGTGAAAGATCAGGTGGCTGAGTGTGTTTGTAGAGGTCTCTGCATCTTTCAATCTATTCTATTCATCCTCAAGTATATTTTGTTGCCAGTACCATGCTGATTTCATTACAGTAGCTTTGTAGTAAAATTTCAAGTCAGGAATTATAATGCCTCCTGCCTTGTCTTTGTTGGCCAGGAAAGCGTTTGCTATTCTAGGGCTTTTCTGGTTTCAAATAAATTTTAGGAATGATTTCTCAACCTCTGTGAGGTATGGTGGTGGTACTTTGATAGGGATTTCAGTAAATCAGTACAGCAATTTTGGGAATATGGCCTTCTTCACAATTTTGGTTCTTCCTATCCAGGAACAGGGAATATATTTCAATTTTCAGAGGCCCTCTATGATCTCTTTTTTCAGAGTACTGTAAATGTCCTTTAAAAGATCATTAATTTCTCTAGTTAGGTGAATTCCAATGTATTTCACTTTCTGTGATCCTATCGGAAAAAGTATTGTTTCTCTAATTCACTCTCAGTGTGCCTGTTTTCTGTGCAGTAGAATGCTATTTTTACCCATAATTTTATTGAGAAACAAATAGCAATGAGACAGTTTCAAACCAAATTAGTAGGACAGCTTTCAATAATTAACACATTGCATACATTCTTCTTAGTGGTAAATTGCTGTACAAGATGCGGACTTGATATCCTATTTACAAATATCATCAGAACAAATCCCTCTATTCAATAAGAGAATGCAACTGTATATTTATCCTAACCACTTTGAATACACAGATAAACAATGGACATTCATCTGTATACCCTTTTTTTTGTTAAGTTCCATCATTTAAATATTATAGATATGTAAACTCAGCAAAATATTCTTAAAAAGTTCAGCAGTCCATAATAGTATTGGGTCTTCCACTTCACTGGCAATGTCAGAAATTGTTGACCTGAGTCCACTACAGCTCAACATAACATCATGGCTTTACTTCTTCTATTTCGTTTGTATACTTTTCTGCTGATGGTTAAGACCAAGGTAAAGCAAGACCTATTCAACAAGAGTTGTAGCTTTTGGGTCTGATAAGGTCAGTGAAATCGCTTCAGGATTTATCCTGAGATCCTGTACCTCAGTTTGTAGAACCTTTGTCAGTGTCGGCCATGTGGATGAGTCACAGCAATTGCTTGGCCAATGTGCTCTCTGTGAAAGACTGAGAGAGTGTTTTCTCTCCATGTGACTCTCATTACGCACACTCTACATCATCAATCACTTTCCTCTTTGTCCCCATGATTCCCTTGATCAGAAAATTTGGGACACTACCGAGTTACATGATGTTACAGTACAAGTACTCATATGTCCTGAGTCTTAAGTGACCTTGGAAGGCTAGGGCCAAAACGTTGGCTTTTCTTTCGACCCTCGTTTTTATCTCATTTTGGTGTGCAAACTTAGGTTGTTAACCATCCAGAAGACAAGCTTATGGTTATTACCGTACAACCTAGGCTGTTAAGCTTAACATGTCTATCTGTCTGAATATCAAACATCTTAGGCATAGCATGGAACAGGTATTTTTCATCAAGTATTGATATGTTGAACTTTAAGTCCCTATAGAATATGATGAAAAAACATTTAAAAATTAAAATATATTTTTAAAATAGGCATAAAGAATTATATACTTCTTATGTTCACATGTAAGTCTAAAAACTGTTGTATATGGTTAATATACAACCTTGAAGCAGGACAGTCCCACAATATTCCTTTTCCTGTCTCTTGCTTCACTCACCACACCCTTATTTTTGAACAATCATCTACCTGAGAGACAGCACAGCAGCAACTGGTATGTCATGACAAGGAGCCTGTATTCAGAAGACCAGAATGACAGGCACTCCAAGCATGAAACTACTATTACAGATTACCATCTGCAGTGCAGTTGCTTAGTTCATAGGTATCAGTATATATAGCTAGTCAGGGTGAGAATCTTTCCAATTAACTGCTAGATTCCAAAATCTTCTGGAGATTCTCAGGATCATTGCCTTTCCCATCTTCTACATATAACTGTATGGCTTGACATTGTCATGTTTCATAACTCTTCTCCTTTCCCTCTCTTGATTAATTAGTCCTTGAGATCCTGCTTTCCTTTTACTAGTATTATGCTTTTCTATTTGCCTTTCTTCTTTTGAGTTCTTATACTAGGGAAACTAAATGATATTTACAAATGTGTGTCTGGTTTATTTCACTTATGAGTAAATGTTCAAGTGGCATCCACTTCAATATAAAGGCTTGGAGTTTATCAATCTTTTTTTGTTCTTTCTCCTTTCTTTTCTGTTTTTTTCCCATAATTTTATTGATAAACAAATAGCAGTGAGACAGCTTCAAATCAAATTGGTAGGACAGTTTCACTAATTAACACATTGCATACATTCCTCCCAGTGGCTAATTGCTGTACAAGATGTGGACATTATATCATATCTACAAACACCATTAGAACAAATCACTCTATTCATTAAGAGAAAGTAACTATATAACTATTCTAACCGCTTTGAATACACAGATACGAAATGGACATTCATCTGTATACCCTTTTTGTTAAGTTCCATTATTTGAATATTATAGTTATGTTACCTCAGCAAAACAATCTAAAAGAGTTCCATAGTGCATAATAGTGTTGGGTCATCTGCTTCACTGGCAATGTCAGAAATTGTTAACCGGAGTCTGCTACAGCTCAACATAAAGGCATGGCTTTACTTCTTATATTTCATTTTTATACTTTTCCACTGGGTGGTTAAGACCAAGGTAGAACAGGACCTATGCAACAAGAGTTGTAGCTTTTGGGTCTGATAAGGTCAGTGAAATCCCCTCAGGATTTATCCTGAAACCCTGCACCTTAGATTTTAGATCCTTTGTCAGTGTCAGCCAAGTGGATGAGTCACAGCCATTGTTTGGCCAACGTACTCTCTGTGAAAGCCTGAGAGAATGTTTTCTCTCCATGTGAGTCTCCTTAGGCACACTCTACATCATCAAACACTTTCCTCTTTGGCCCCATAATCTCCTTGATCAGAAAATTTGGGACACTGACGAATTATATGATGTTACAGTACAAGTTCTCATATGTCCTGAGTCTTAATTGAACTTGGTAGGCTAGGGCCTAAATGTTGGCTTTCCTAGCAGACCTTCTTTCATGTAATTTTGGTCTGCAAACTTAGGTTGTTAACCATCCAAAAGACAAGCTTATTGTTATTATCAAACGATTTAGGCTATTAAGCTTAACCACACTATCTCACTGCATTTCAAACATCTTAGGCAAAATAAGGAACAAGTATTTTTCATCAAGTATTGATATGTTGAACTTTAAGTCCCTACATAATATGATAAAAAACATTTAAAAATTAGATTATATTTTAAAA
>NW_004524669.1:9242584-9254581 GCF_000260255.1 Octodon degus | reverse complement strand
TGTGTAAAAATACCACATCTTTTTCAATCATTCCTCAGGTGATGGGCATCTTGGTTGTTTCCAAGATTTGGCTGTCACAAATTGTGCTGCTATAAACATAGGCACACATATATCACTATTATATGATGTTTTCAGATATACTGGGGAAATTCCCAGTAGGGGAATAGCTGGTTTAAATGGGATTTCCAGTCCAACTTTTCTAAGGAGTCTCCATACTGATTTCCATAATGGTTTCACCAGTCTACATTTCCACCAGCAGTGGAGAAGGGTTCCTTTTTCCCCACAGCCTCTCCAACATTTGCTGTTGGGTGATTTCTTTATAATAGCCATTCTTTCTGAGGTGAGATGATATCTCAATGTTGTTTTAATTTGCATTTCGTGGATGGGTAGTGATGTGGGGTTTTTTTCATATATTTACTCGCTTCTTTAATTTCTTCCTCTGAGAAGTGTGTGTTCATCAAAGGGGCAAAGATGCCCCTTTCTGGATGGGGTCTTTAAATTTTGGGGCCCTAGTGTTTTTTGGTTCTTTATGAATTCTAGAGAGCAGACCATTGTCTGAGTACTTATTTGTTAAGATTTTTTCCAAATTTGTGGGTTACCGTTTCACTTCGTTGATAATTTCTTTTGATGTGAAAAAACTTCTCAGTAAGAGCAGGTTCCAGTTTTTAATTCTTTCAACTGTATCCCGTGCGATTTGATTTCTGTTCATGAACTCTTTCTTACCCCTATGTCTTCAAGAGCTCCTTCTACTTTCTCTTCCAGGAGATTTAGTGTCTCTGTTTTAGTGTTTAGATCTTTAATCCGTTCTGACTTTAGTTCAGTGCATGGTGATAGACCGGGGTCAAGTTTGAATTTTTGGCATGTAGAGAGCCAGTTTTTCCAGCACCATTTGTTAAAGAGGCTGTCTTTCTTCCAGTGAGTATGTTGGGCCCCTTTGTCAAAGACAAGGTGGCTGAGTGCGTTCGAAGGGGTTCAGCATCTTCTAATCTATTGCACTGATCCTCAGGTCTCTTTTGATGCCAGTACCATGCTGATTTTGTCACAGTAGCCTTGTAGTATAATTTCAAGTCAGGAATTGTAATGCCTCCTGCCTTGTCTTTATTCCCCAGGATTGCCTTTGTTATTCTAGGTCTTTTTTGGTTCCAGATAAATTTTAAGAATGATTGCTCTAACTCTGTGAGTTATGTCAGTGGTAGTCTGATAGGGAATGCATTCAATCTGTACAGCAATTTTGGGAGTATGGCCATCTTCACAATGTTGGTTCTTCCCATCCAGGAGCATGGAAGAACTTTCCATTTTCTGAAATCCTCTACGATCTCTTTTATCCAAATACTGTAATTTTCCTTGAAAAGATCTTTGACTTCTTTAGTTAGATTAATTCAAAAGTATTTCATTTTCCTCAGTGCTATTTTAAAAGGTATTGTTTCTATAATTTCCCTCAGTGTGTTTGTTATCTGTGTAGAGGAATGCTATTGACTTTTCGGTATTGACTTTATAACCTGCTATGCTACTGAATTTCTGTATTAATTCTAGTAGCTTCTTGGTGGAGTTTTTTGGGTCTTCCAAGTAAAGTATCATGTCATCTGCAAATAAAGATAATTTAACTTCTTCTTTGTCTATTCTTATTTATTTTGTTTCTTTCTCTTGTCTAATGGCTGTAGCTAATTATTCCAGGACTATTTTGAATAGGAGTGGTGATACAGGACATCATTGTCTTGTACCAGTTCTCACAGTAAAAAATTTCAGTTTTTCTCCATTTAGGATTATGTTAGCCATGGGGTTTTCATCAATGGCTTTTACCAGATTGAAGTAGAGTCATCTATTCCAATTTTCTGTAGAACTTTGAACATGAATGAGTGTTGGACTTTATCAAAAGCCTTTTCTGCATCAATTGAGATGATCATGTGGTTTTTGGTTTTCACTCTATTGATATAGTGTATTATGCTTATAGATTTTCTAATATTGAACCATCCTTGCATCCCTGGGATGAATCCTACCTGGTCATGGTGTATGATCTTCTTGATGATTTGCTGTAATCTATTTGCTAGGATTTTATTGAGGATTTTGACATCTATGTTCATGAGGGAGATTGGTCTGTATTTCTCTTTCTTAGTTGCATCTTTCCCTGGTTTTGGTAACAGTATAATACTTGCCTCCAGGAATGACTTTGGGACAATTGCTTCCTTTTCGATTTCATGGAAGAGTTTGAGGAGTATAGGAACTACATCTTCTGTAAGTTTGTTGTATAATTCAGCTGTGAATCCATCTGGACCTGGACTTTTCTTTGTCAGTAGGTTTTTAATTATGTCTCATATTTCATTGTTATTAGGCTATTGAGAATGTTTATATCTTGTCGATTCATTTGTGTGTGGTAATTTGTACATTTTTAGGAATCTATCCATTTCTTCTGTGTCTTCTATATTGTGAGAGTAAAGATTCTCAAAGTAGTTATTGATAATCTTCTGAATTTCCACTGTGTCTGTGGTAATTACACACTTTTCATTCCTTATTGTTTCATTTGTATTTTTTCTTCCCTCTTTTTGATGAGATTAGCTAGGGACTTATCAGTTGTATTTAATCTTTCAAAGAACCAGCTTTTTGCCTTTTTAAATTCTTTGAATTGTTTTCTTTGTCCCATTGAAATAATTTCTGCTCTAATCTTTATGATTTCTTTCCGACTTTGGACTCTGGGTTTGGTTTGCTGTTCATTTTCTAGTTGTTGAAGGTGCAGCATTAAGGTATTTATTTGTTCCCTTCCTGTTTTCCTAATGTGTGAGTTCACAGCTATGAATTTCCTCTGAGAACTGCTTTCATCATATCCCATAGATTCTGATAAGTTTTGCTTGAATTTTCATTGAATTGTAGATATTGTTGAATTTCTTGTTTACTTTCATCTGTGACCCATTGGTTGCTGAGTAGGGTGTTATTTAGTTTCCATGTATTTAAGGCTTTTTTTCTGGTTTCTTTTGTCATTTATTTCCATTTTCATTGCACTGTGGTCAGATAACGTGCCTGGGATAATTTCTGTTTTCTTACATATACTTAAGCATGATCTATGAACCAGTATGTGGTCTATTTTACAAAATGACCCATGTGCAGCTGAGAAAAATGTGTATTCAGCTGTGCTTAGGTAGAACACTCTGTATATGTCCACCAAATCCATTTGTTTCAAGCTCTCATTCAGTTCTGTAATTTCTTTGCTAAGTTTTTGTCTGGTTGACCTGTCTTTGGGGATAAGGGGTGTTAAGGTCTCCTGTTAAGATTGTGGTGTTGGATATTAGATTTTTCATGTCCATTAAGATTTGCTTTATATAGTTGGGTGCTCCTGTGTTTGATGCATACATATTGATTAGTGTTACCTCTTCCTCTGAAGTTTTCCCCTAACCACTATATAGTGGCCTTCTTTATTTCGCTTGATCATTCTTAGTTTGAAGTTGAGACTGTATGAGAATGGGAATGCTATCCCTGCCCTTTTCTGAGGTGTTCGGGAATGTAGTACTGTTTTTCATCCTTTCTCTTTCAGCTATGAATGTCTTTATGAGTTAAATGTGTTTCTTGTATACAGCGTATTGTTGGATTTTGTTTCCTAATCCACTGTGCCAATCTATTTCTCTTAATTGGTGAATTGAGTCCATTTACATTGATGGTCATAATTTGAGATGTATTGACTTATGATTGACATGTTATTTACCTGTTGTCATTTACTTCTTTTTCTCCTGTGTTTAATTGCTTGCCCTATTTAGTTGGTTGCCTCTGATCTCCTTCGTGGAGTTCTGATTGTTTTGGTCCCTCTCTAGAACATCTTTCAGTAGCCTGTGTAGGGTTGGCTTTGTCATCATAAATTTCTTTAAGTGTTCTTTGTCATGAATGTATTTTACTTCTCCATCAAACTTGAAAGAGAATTTTGCAGGGTATAGTAGTCTGGGCTGGAATTTGTTTTCATAGAGGAGTTGAAGTACTCTATTCCATGCTCTTCTTGAGTTCATGGTTTGTGAAGGAAGTCGGCCATAATTCTGATGGGTTTTCCTTTGAATGTGATCTGCTTCTTTTCTCTAGCAGGTTTCATTACATTATTCTTGTGCTGAATTTTTGGGATCTTTGCTATTATATGTCTTGGTGTGTTTTTCATTGGGTTGAGGTTACTTGGCGTTCTGTATGCTTCAGTTACCTGAATGTCAGATTGTTTCCTCATATTTGGGGAGTTTTCTGCTATTATTTCTGCCCATATTTTTTTATTGTCATTTGTATTGACTCCTTTCTCATTGATGCCTATTAGTCTCACATTGTTCATCTTTGCATCTTCTTGCAGGTGATGGATTATTTTTTCCTGCATCCTAGTTGTTTTTAAGGGATCCTTTCTTATCTTTTCACTAGCTGCACTTGCGTCTTCAAGATCTGGCACTCTGTCTTCACTTTCAGTTAAATGGTTTTGCAAGCTTGTGATTGAGATTTTAATTTCCTCTATATCTCTTTGACTCTGCTTCAAGCAATCTATTTCTTTCCTGTATTTCTCTTTCAAGGAATCTGTTATTTTTCTAATCTCCTCTATATTTTTTTTTATGAATGGCTTCTTTAGAAGCAGTTACAAATTCTTTTACTGCAATGTTTGTTTCAGATTGTGTTTCCTCCCTGTTTCTGTAGTTGATTCTTTACTTCAGATGCTATGAGTTCTGAGAATTCTTTTTTATTTCACAAAGAATTCTGCTCTAATTTCTTCTATAACTTTCTGCTCTTGCTTCTTTACTATCAACGCTATTACTTTGTACATTTGAGCTGAGCTACTAGAAAAGTATTCCCTTCTGAATTCCTCTATGGCTTTCTGCTGTTGCTCATTTACTGTCAATTCTATTACTTCATACATTTGAGCAGAGCTAGTGTCCTCTGCAGTTGTTCTGGGTGGGCATTGGGTTTCCTCCATATATTTCTGCATTTGATTCTTTACTGCAGATCTCATTAATTCAGGAATTTCTTTTTTCATTTCCAATCTGAGTTCCTCTATACCTTTCTGCAGCTGTTTCTTTATTTCAGAAGTTGTTGATTCGTTGTTTTCAGCTGTGTGATTCCCAATTTTTTCTGTGTTATTGTCCTCTGCTCTTCTTATGGGTGGGCTTGTGTTCAGAGATTTCATTTTGCTCCTTCTCATTGTCATTTTGTGTAGCACTATCTTCTTACCTTTGTTGTAGATCTTTATTACAGTTATAACCTTAGCACCTACTGAAGTTCAGGTGCAGATCTACAAAGTTTGGATTTATCCTGCTGTGCCTGGCTTGCTTCTGGCTACTGTGCTCAGCTCCTTCTTGCTGCTGCCTTTGGGGGTGAACCTGTTGTGTCCCTCTGGCAAGATGTTCTGCTCCTGAACTAGCTGGGTGATTCTGTCCCCTACACTCTCTGCAGGGATTGCAGCTGAAGGGTTTCACCCCAGGTCTGTATGCCAGGCCTGAGGTGAGTCTGGAGGGGACAAGGTGCAATAATGGGAAAGGCAGCTCTCCCACACCCTCACCAGGCCTGGACTAGGAGTGGATCTTGTGGTTCCTGGAATGGGAGAGAAATTCCTACTCTGTGGGCAGGGTGTACTGGTGTACTATGGAGTGATGGGGGCCATCCCAAGAGGGTGAAAGAGGGTGTCACCCATGCTGTGCTTAGGCTGTAACCAGTAGGTTCCGCTGGAGCTGTGTTGCCGCAAGCTATCCCACACACTCAGCGGGCCTGGGCGAGGACTGGATCTGTGGGTTTCCAGAATGAGGCAGAAATTCGTACTCGACGGGCGGGGTTGGGAGGTGCTGCGGAGTGGCTGGGGGCGTTCCAAGGGGGTGGATGAGGGTCTCACTCATGCTGCGCCTTGGCTGGGACCAGTAGTATGTTCCGCTGGCGCAGGGTAGCAGGAAGCTCTCCCACACACTCACCGGGCCTGGGCTAGGACTGGGTGTGGGGGTTCCTAGAACAGGGCAGAAATTCCTACTTGGCAGGCGGGGTGGGTGCGGTGCTGCGGAGTGGTGGGGGGTGTCCCAGTGCGGCGGAATAGGGTCTCACCCACTCTGCATCTGGGCTGATACCAGTAGTACGTCCCGCTGGCGCAGGGTAGCTGGAAGCTCTCCCACACACTCACCCGGCCTGGTCTAGGACTGGGTCTCTATAGCACAATTCTTAATCAGCATAAAAAAATCTAATATTCAATACTACAATTTTAACAGAAGATATTAACACTCTCTTATATCAAAAAGATAGGTCTAGTAGAGAAAACATTGGAAAAGAAGCAGCAGAACTGAAACAAAAATGGGAACAAATGGACTTTGTGGACATATACGCAGTGTTCCACCCAACCACAGCTGAATACACATTTTTTTCAGTTGCACATGGGAAATTTTCTAAAATAGATCGCATACTAGTCCATGGGTCATGCTTAAGAATATCAAGAAAACAAAAATTATCCTATGCATATTATCTGATGACACTACAATGAAACTGGAAACAAATGAGAAAATAAACCAGAACAAAGCCATAAATACATAGAAATTAAACAACACCCTCCTCAGAAACCAATGGGTCACAGATAAAATTAAACAAGAAATTGAATAATATCTACAATTCAATGAAAACTCAAATGCAACTTATCAGAATTTATGGGAAGCAATGGAAGCAGTTCTTTGAGGGAAATTTATAGCTGTGAACTCACATACTAGGAAAACAGAATGGGAATACACTCAAACATCTAGAAAAAGAAGAGCAAACCAAAACCAAAACCAAAACAAGGGAAGAAATTATAAACATTAGAGCAGAAACTAATGAAATCAAGACAAATAATACAATACAAAGAATTAACGAATCAAAAAGCTGGTTATTTGAAAGATTAAATAAAATTGATAAGCTGCCAGCTAACTTCATCAAAAAGAGGAAAGAAAAGATTCAAATACAAGTAATAAGGAATGAAGAGGGAGTAATTACCACAGACCCAGTGGAAATTCAAAAGATAATCAATAGTTATTTTAAGAATCTTTACACTCACAGAATACAATACAAAGAAGGAATGGTCAGATTCCTAGAAAAGCACAAATTACCAAAACTGAATCAAGAAGATATAACAACTCTCAATAACCAAATTATAGCCAACGAAACAAGAAATGTAATAAAAAAAGAGTCCAAGTCCTGAAGCATTTAAAGAAAAGTCAAGGTTCTGATGGATTCACAGCTGACTTCTATAAGAAATTTACATAAGACATAATTGCTCTACTGTACAATCTCTTCAGTGAACTTGAAAAGGAAGCAATCCTTTCAAAAACATTTCTGGAGGCAAGTATACACGGATACCAAAAACATGGAAAGACACAACGAGAAAAGAGAACTATAAGCCAGTCTCCCTCATGAACATTGATGCAAAGATCCTCAATAAAATCCTAGCAAATTTTCTTCTGGATGGTTAACAACCTAAGTTTGCAGACCAAAATTAGAGAAAAAGGAGGGATACAAGGAAAGCCAACATTTTGGCCCTAGCCTTCTAAGGTCAATTAAGACTCAGGACATATGAGAACTTGTACTGTAAAGTCACGTACCTCGGTAGTGTCCCAAATTTTCTGATCAAGAAGATTATGGGGCCAAAGAGGAAAGTGATCGATGACATAGAGTGTGCCTAAGGAGAGTCACATGGGGAGAAGATACTCTCTCAGGCTTTCACAGAGAGCACATTGGCCAAGCATTGGCCGTGACTCATCCACATGGCTGCACTGATAAAGGTTCTACAATCTGAGGTACAGGATCTCAGGACAAATCCTGAGGGCATTTCACTGACCTTCTCAGACCAAAAAGCTACAACTCTTGTTGCATAGGTCCTGCTTTACCTTGGTCTTAACCATCCAGCAGAAAAGTATGAAGACGAAATTATAAGAAATAAAGCCATGCTGTTAAGTTGAGCTGTGGGGGACTCAGGTCAATAATTTCTGACATTGCCAGTTAAACAGAAGACCCAATGCTATTATGGGCTACTGGACTCTTTTGGAATATTTTGCTGAGTTTACACACCTATAATATTCAATAACGGAACTTAGAAAAAATGGGGTATACAGAAGAATGTCCATTTTGTATCTGTGTATTCAAAGTGGTTGGGATAGATATATAGTTACATTCTGTTAATGAATAGAATGATTTGTTCTAATGGAGTTTGTAAATAGGATCACAAGTCCGCATCTTGTACAGCAATTAACCACTAAGAAGAATATATGCAGTGTATTATTTGTTGAAAAATAAAAAAAATTAAAAAGAAATCCTAGCAAATAGAATACAGCAAATCATCAAGAAGATGATATGCCATGACCAGGTAAGATTCTTCCCAGAGATGCAAGGAAAGTTCAACATACACAAATCTATAAATGTAATATAATATATCAATAGAGCCAAATCCAAAAACCACATCATCTCAATTGATGCAGGAAAGACTTCTGATTAAGTCCAGCAATCATTCATGTTCAAAGTCCTACAGAAAATTGGAATAGATGACCTCAAGTTCAATCTAATAAAAACTATCTATGACAACACAATAGCTAACATAATTCTAAATGGTGAAAAGCTGAAATCTTTTACTCTCAGATCTGATTTAAGACAAGGATGTTCTCTATCACCACTCCTGCTCAATATAGATCTGAAATCATTAGCTAGTTCCATTAGAAAAGAAACAGAAATAAAAGAAATAAGAATAGGTAAAGAAGAAGTTAAACTATCATTATTTGCAGATGACATGATACTTCACATGGAGGACCCAAAAAACTCCACCAAAAATCTCAGAGAATTAATACACAAATTCGGTAGCATAACAGGATACAAAGTCAATACCCAAAAGTCAATAGCATTCCTCTAAACAGATAACAAACACACTGAGAGGGAAATTAGAGAAACAATACCTTTTAAAATAGCACTGAAGAAAATGAAATATCTTGGAATTGATCTAACTAAAGAAGTCAAAGATCTTTTCAAGGAAAATTACAGTACTCTGAAAAAAGAGCTCATACAGGATTTCAGAAAATGGAAAAATATTCTATGCCCTTGAATAGGAAGCTCCAACATTGTGAAGATGGCCACACTCCCAAAATTGCTGTACCAATTTATTGCAATCCCTACCAAACTACCTCTAACATACCTCACACACCTAGAGAAATCAGTCCTGAAATTTATTTGGAACCAGAAAATGTCTAGAATAGCGAAGGCAATCCTGGGCAACAAAGGCAAGGCAGGAAGCATTACAATTCCTGTCTTGGAATTATTCTACAAGGCTACTGTGATAAAATCAGCATGATGCTGGCAACAAAGTAGACCTGAGCATCAAGGGAATAGGCTAGAAGACGCTGAGGCCTCTATGAACACTCTCTGAAATCTTATTTTTGACAAACGGGCCAAACATTCTCACTGGAAGAAAAATAGCCTCTTTAACAAATAGTGCTGTAAAAGCTGGCTCTTGATATGCTGAAAACTAAAACTTGACCCAGGCCTATCACCATGCAGTAAGCTAAAGTCAAATGGATGAAAGATTCAAACATTAAAACAGGAACACTAAATCTCCTGGAAGAGAAAATAGGAGCATCTCTTGGAGACATACGGGTAGGCAAAGAGTTCATGAGCAAAAATAAAATCGCATGGGTATTGCTGGAAAGAATTAACCAGTAGAACATCCTCTCATTTAGAAGTTTTTGCCTGTCCAAATAAATTTTCAACAAGTGAAAAGAAACCCCACAAATTTCAAAGAAATGTTGACTACTAAGCACTCAGACAAAGGTCTGTTATCTAGAATTTATAAATAACTAAAATACATTAGGACCCCTAAGTTTGAAGACCCAATCCAGAAATGGGCATCTGAGATGAACACACACTTCTCAGAGGACAAAATTAAAGAAGTGAATAAATATATGAAAAAATGCTCCACATCACTACCGTCCATGAAATGCAAAATAAACAACCCTGAAATACCATCTCACCCCAGAAAGAATGGCTATCATAAAGAAAACACGCAACAACAAATGTTGGAGAGGTTGTGGGGAAAAAGGAACCCTTTTCCACTGATGCAACCATTATGGAAATCAGTGTGGAGCCTCCTTAAAGAACAAAAACTTGAAATTCCATTCAAATGAGCTATGCCCCCACCAGGAATTTTCTTGGAGTAACTAAAATCGTTATGTCATATTGATATATATGTACCTATGTTTATAGCAGCACAATTTGTGATAGCAAGAACACAATTTGTGTTTTTACAGCACAATTTGTAAACAACCAAGATGCCTGTCACCTGAGGAATGGATGAAAACGATGTGGTATTTTTATACAATGGAGTATTACTCAGGTATAAAGAACGATAAACTCGAAGCCTTTATATTTAAGTGGATTCCACTTGAAGATATACCCATAAGTGAAATAAACCAGACACACATGTGTAAATATCATATAGTCTCCCTAGTATAAGAACTCAAATGAAGAAATAAAAATAGAAATATATAACACAATTAAAAGGAAAGGGAGAACTTCAGGATTAGGCAATGAAGAGAGGGCAAGTATAAAAGCTAGGAAACACAACAGGAGCACAGTCATACATTTTTATGCACAAGGTGGGTAAGGGAATGATCCTGAGAATCTGCAGCATGTTTTTGAAACTAGCAGGTAGTTGGTAGGATTCTCAGCCTTACCAACTATATATGCTGATACCTATGAACTAAGGCACTTCACTGAAGATAGCAATGTGTAATGTTAGGGTCCTGCTTGGAATGCCTGTCATTCTGATTTTCTAAATACGTACAGTTTGTCATAACATAACAATTACTGCCATACTGTCTCTCATGGGAATGTTTGTTTTAAAAAATGAGGCAATAAATGAAAACAAGGTCCTGGTACAATGCTGTATATGGTTAGATTCCTAAATTTATGTGTAAAAATATGTAATCGTTTATTTCTATTTTTTAAATTTTTTTATTTTTTTTACTTTTTTCTTCATATTCTCTATGTACTTAAAGTTTAACGTATCAATGCTTGATGGAAAATACCATGTTATGCCTAAGATGTTTGATATTCAGACAGACAGTGAAGTTAAGCTCAACTGCATATAGGGTAATATTAATAAGCTTCTCTTCTGCATGGTTAACAAAGTAAGTTTGCAGACCAAAAATTAGAGAAAAAGAAGGGCTTCAAGGACAACAAACATTTTAGCCCTATCCTTTGCAGGTCAGTTAAGACTCTGGACATAGTTGAAACTGTACTGTAACATCATGTAATTCAGTTGTGTCCCAAATTTTCTGATCAAGGACATTCTGGGGCCACAGAGGAAAGTGATCAATGATGTAGAGTGTGCCTAAGGAAAGTCACATGGAGAAAAAACATTCTCTCAGGTTTTCACAGAGAGCAAATTGGTCAAGCAATAGCTGTGAGTCATTCACATGGCTGACACTCACAAAGCATCTACAGAGTGTGGTACAGGGCTTCAGGATAAATCCTTAAAGGATTTGACTGGTCTTATCAGATTAAAAAGTTGCATTACATGCTATATAGGTCTTGCTTTGTCTTGGTCTTGACCATCCAGAAGAAAAGTGTGGGAATTGAGTATTGAAGGTAAAGCCATATTAATATAAAAGGTTCAAGTCAACAACTTTTTTTTTCTTTCTTTCTTTCTTTTTGGTGGAATAGGGGATTGAACTCAGGCCCTGACGCTTGTCAGGTAAGCATTTAATCCACTGAGCCATTCTCCTGGCCAAGTTAACAACTTCTGTCTTCACCAGTCATATGGAAAACCCACTACTATTTTTTTTTGTCTACATACTTCTTTTTTCTTTTTTTTTTAATTGTTAGTACATTGTGTATTGTTACAGCCAAAGTAGTTTCTCATATTACAAGATATAGGCAAGAAATAATAAATAAACAACATAGGTATAAACCTCTGTTCTTTTTTTTTAAGTCAACAGAAAATGGAAATATACTTTTTAAAGTTTCTAATACTAGGAGAAGATATCATACAATGTCTTTTAAGTAAATTGT
>NW_004524669.1:9222353-9233231 GCF_000260255.1 Octodon degus | reverse complement strand
ACACACCTATAATATTCAAATGATGGAACTAAACAAAAAAGGGGATACGGATGAATGTCCATTTGGTATCTCTGTATTCAAAATGGTTAGGATAGATATATAGTTACATTCTCTTAATGAATAGAGGGATTTGTTCTAATAGTGTTCATAAATAGGATATCATATCTGCATCTTGTACAGCAAATAACTACTAGGAAGAGAGTATGCAATGTAATTATTGAAAATGTCATACCATTTTGATTTGAAACTGCCTCATTGTTCTTTGTTTCTCAATAAAGTAAAAAAAACTTTAATTGTTCAAAAAAAAGACCCATCTCTGACAAAACTAAACAAAAAAGGGGGTTACAAATGAACAACCATTTTGTATCTGTATGTTCAAAATAGTTAAGATAGATACACAGCTGCATTCTCTTGAATCATTGAATTGAGAGGTTTGTTCTAACAGTGTTTGTGGACAGAATATCATGTCTACACCTTGTACAATGAATAACCACTAAGACAACAATATACAATACAACAATATACAATCAGTGAAGGGGCAGGGAGATAGCTCAGTGGAATAAGCTCTTCTGTGGCAAGCACAAAGTCCTGAGTTCAATCCCCGGTTCTGAAAAAAAAAATCAGTGAAACTGTGCTGGTAATTGGTTTTGAAACTGTCTCATTGCTATTTTTTCTCAACAAAATTATTTTTTAAAGTGGCTTGCACTTTCACCAGTTTTCCTATTTGCTTTTCATGCCTTCTACCTACATGAATGCTTGCCTCTCTGCTATGCTATACTACATGGATCCAGCTGACAATGGATTGAAAATGTACAAACTGAAATAAATGAATTTTTTCTTCCTTAATTTTAAGCATTAAGTATTTTTTCTCAGCAGCAAGACAAAAGTAAATAAAACAATACTAGACCTACACGTTCAACATTGGAGATAATTTGTAGTGAAATATGAGCTCCAAGTGACTGGTGCAGCTCTCCTGTATAATAACTTATGTGGCATTGTGGATTCTCCACAGCTGGACTTACTAACTGTGTGCAGCTTTCTTCACACCTTCCCCACATCTAGCTTCTCCAACAACAAGGGAGCTCATTTCATGTTTGGCCTCACATTTCCCTGACAGGTTTGCACTGCTGCCTGTCCTCCCTGGCTCTTTCCTAAAATCTATAATGAAGCCTCCTTGCCTTCACCACTCTTGCATTCTGCATACCCATCGAACCAGCACCACGCCAACAATGCCAGATTCTGACGCAAAGTTGAGCAGGTTCAGGCACCCTAGGACTGTGGATGCAGAATCTCGGATGAGTGCAATTGCAATACATGCACTTAGGTGTCCGTGCTTGAGCAGGCATTCTAGGGATGTCCTTCTTAAATGAAAACTTTATGGTTTTGCATCTTAAATATTACAATGAGTAGGGCCTTTCTGATTTCTGTGATAGCCTCTTGGCAACGTACTCCTTGGCCCTGTGCAAAGCCCTTTAATGTAAATCTATTCAGCAAGTATATTTGACATTGCAGAACTTTGCAGGAATTTTCATTCTGAAAAAACTGTGAACATTTCAAATAATTTTGCTCATCTGTTTACCCTTGATTCCCACCACAAATCTGGCTGAAAGTAGCCATCTGTACTCATCTCACAAACTGAAAATTGAGCTGTTTTTACCAAGTTAATCAGTCCACAGTTCTTACTGTTGATGCTCAAATTCTTAGAATGTAGTCAAAATAGAGATAAATTTATTATTTATGACAGTGGATATTACTGATGGTGCCTAGTCTATTTCCAATATACTGGGTGTTTTTACTGAAACTTCCTGAGCGTGGTCTTTACTGACACACTGGCTTGATGTCCTCAACACAGGTTATGGGCAAAGAGCAGGTGTTTAAGGGGTGGGAAAGAGGTCACTTGGTACTGAGAAACAGTGAAGTAGTATGAGGTAGCACTTCAGAAAGGGAATGGAAAAGAGACTAATGGATGACTGTGCTATTAGTGAGCTCACTAGGGCATCTAGACTCAGAAAATTGGCTCTCTGGGGCATGAGCTTCTGTACTTTGTATAGGGTGTGGTGATTCTTTAGTTGTCTTGTTTTGATTTAATTTGTTTCAGAGAGTTCTAGGCATCCAATGTCACCTTAGGAACCTCATTCATTGAGCACTTAGTCCCATTAGACTTCCTCGCTGAGATGGAACTGTTTGAAGGGTTGGGAGGTGTTTTCCTGAGTGTGCCATGTTATCCTCCCAACAGGCTTTCAATCCACATTAGGACCAGCCCTCCAGCCTGCAGTGTTCTCATATAAAGCACCAGGACCATCTCTGCAGAGAAATGCTTTAGATTGAAGAGGTGGACAGTGGTCTATCCAGGACATGAAGTTGGAGAAAGGTAAGGACTTATGCTCTGTGTGCTGTGCTGGGCATCTTCCCTCCTGGGTCCTAATGCTGTAATGGGTACTACCCTGCAGGCTCCAAAGGAGAGAAAAGAAATGTTCCCTTGGATTGTTAGTATGCAATGCCTTTAAGTTTCCAGTGCCTAAATGGACAAAAGTGGGTTTCACGTGAGGGTGAAAAGTGCTTCTTTTTTATTCTGTATAGAATAGTAATGTACTCCAATGTATTAATATGTCTACTGTAATAGTCTATTGAAAAAAATTACTGAGTAGAATTCAGGGCTTCATGCCTGCTGGTCTCATTTTTCACCTATAAGCTACAAACCCAACTGCATTATAGTAAAATTTTGTCAGCGACAATTAGCAAAAATGTTAAAAATTTTCTGAGATTGTCATTGATGATGATTATGAATTAAAGTGTTTGAAACTCAACTACACAGCATTTTCAGACAGTTCTTCCCTGTAGGACAAGAGCCTTGTTGGCTCAGGCTCCAGGGTTATAGACCTGCTATCTTCCCCAGGAATGGGATCAGTTTTTCTTCTCCAGGGTCTTCATGGAGACCTGCCATTTGGGTCAGGCTTCCAAGGATCCTGTTTCTCCCTCAAAGATAAAGCGCCTATGCATCCCCAAGTGGGTCCATGGAATGAGATTTCCTCATTTCCACAAATCAAAAAATACCTTCAGGTCAGCTGCTCTGCACAGCTACTCAAGGGAAATTCTAAAGGTTGTTATGGGCATGGTAGACATAGGCAGCCTTGTTACTCTGCTCAGGTAGTGGGGAGATGTGGAACATCTCCCCATCTTCAATTCAACATACAACACTCTCACTGCCCAGGGTCACTGCCCTCTCTCAGTGCCCAGTGGGGAATGTGGAGCAGGAGGTGAGCATCCTGTGGGTACTGCCAGCTCTGAGGAAAACTCTCCTTCTGGGCCCCACATGTCCAACCACTCTGACCAGTGAAAGTGAGCTCTGCCCTTTACTAGTACCACTGATTTATCAAAACTCATTCACCATTCTTCTCATCCTTCACTCTTGAAGGAAGGCTCCATTGTGGCTCAGAAGGACCCAGTGTGGTTCCCAGGAGTCCTTTCTCAGTAATGGTTCCCAAGTCCCTGGCAGAGTGGTGCCCTTGTCTCCTTCTGCTCTGAGGCCATTTTGGTGGGTGAGGGTGGGAGATCTTGGACAACCTCAGGGCAGAAATTACACAGTTTCCCCCAAAATAGGGCCTAGATGAATAAAACTCATCCGTGAAAAGGAAAGATCAAAATCCTAATCTCAATCGCCCTACCTAATCAGCATTTCCTTACCACACCTGCCTTACAGAGTATCCATAAGCAAGAGAATCATGAATGCAGGTAAATCAGTGATAGCCTGACAGGGGCACACACTTGGATCTCTTGTTTTTCAGGCTTATTATTTCCATCTAGAGTTATTGCTGAGGAAAGAGGGTTAGTGTTCATGGCTCAGACGAACAACCCTCACACAATCAGTGGGGCTTCCAGGAGGTGCCTGGTCTTGTAATGCTGTGGCTGACTTCCTATGAGGGGTGGAAACTGGGAAGATCAGGTCTCTGGGGGTGTCATGGATGGGTCCGTGCCCCTGCCTGCCTCCTCCACTGTTCTCTTTTTTTTCCTATGAGCCAGCAGCTTTTCTCTGGGCCAGATCCTGGCCCCCAGCTGTGTCTGCTTGCGAGCTTCCAAACCAGAACTGAAAATGTAAGTCAAATGGACCTGCCCTGCTTCAGGTGTGAGTGTCAGGTACTGAGTCTCAGAGATGAGAAAGTCAAAGGATTTCATCATTTTGAGAAAGAATGAGCATAATTTCACCCAGATTTCAAGCACCAAAGTTCAATTGTTGATATGTGGACAACTACCTGTTGTTGGACACAAAATTACCTGTCCTTGCTGCCCCAGAGTCTCCCCAGGCATCACATTAGCAGACACAGTTCAGTGTTTGTGTGGGCAGTGACCTCATTTCTTGTAGCACCAGAACTCAGGATCCCAGGATGGTTCCATGCTGAGCAGGATGAGCAGGAGACCATTCTCCCCAGGAGCTGTGCATCCAGGTTCCTGCTCAATGCTCGGGGATAAGTCCTCAGCTTCTTCCCCAGTGCTAGTGTGTGCCTTTTTCTTTGGCTGCCTTGGGAATGTACCCACCTCTCTCCTCCCAGTTGCCATGGACATTCCCTTGACCCTGAAAATGTCCAGCATCTTTCCCTGTACTCCTGGCTACCCTCTGTCTCCTTGGAGAAATACCCACTCAGAACTTCTGCCCGCACTTTGGATTGTTACCTCTGTGTTGTTGTGTGTAAACCTGTTCCTTTCAAGGCCTGCTATTTATAATATTTGTCTCCAGGTTCCCACAGCCCCTCACTCAGCAAGGCATGTCACAGGTTGACCACTGACCACTGTCCCATGAGTGTGCTCTGAGCACCTTCACCTGGTGGGACATGCAGGACCTGGCCAGGTCCTCTGTGCTCACTGCATGCCTGGGTTGAAGAAACTCTTGCCCAGGGAGATCCTTTCCCTGTTCCCAGCCTTGTGCTTTTCTTCTGCAGCTGCTGTGTGAGCCTTGTCATGTGTCCTTCTCTGGGTGGCTGAGGTCTGCACTGCACCAGGGGACACAACCGCTGTTATCCAGATCTCTGTGGCTGTGGGTAAGGAAGAAGGTACAGTGCTCAAGGCTAAAAACCTGGGGCTGAGTTCTCAGTAATGTGAGGCCTAGGGTGGAGAGGAATCAGGGCCTCCACACTAATCTGGAGAAGTGGAGTTCTTGGGGAGTACATGAGATGTGCCCCTGGGCAGGGGATTTGAGTGAGACCTGGGTGAAGCAGGTAAAGGAATGAAAGCAGCAGAACAGATGGAGGAAGGGGGGGGATTAAGGTAAGGGAGCAACTATGGCCATGCTCAGATTTTACCTGGGGACCCCTCTGTCTAAGTTAGGTGGACCCTGGCTTCTGTGCAGATGTCCTATGTGTTCTGGCTCTCAAGTCCCTGTCTGGTGTGGTGTGGTGCTCCAGGGCCCTCAGAATGTTCTATGAACCAGCAGAGTATTAACTTCTACACACTCATAGGTAGGTCCAGGGACTTCCTAGTGTTCTGGAGGTAGGTGACATGGACAGAGTGTCCATGTACTCCAAGACCAGCAGAAAGTGATAACATGGGAGCCAGGTTGAGCCCTCTTTCCAAGGGATGTGTGTTGGCCATGGGACAGGCCCTGGATCTCAAGCTGTGACGGCCACGCTCGACCTCCTGTCCTGGCAAAAGCCTTCCCCACTCCACTGTTTGCTCTATGTGCACAGTGTGCATTGCCTCTGCTCAAGACTGTATGAAAGATCCACAGGCCTCATGACACAGTAGCCTGCACATGAGTGTGCTTAAAGACACTGGCCAGATGTACACAGGAAGAGGCCGTCATGATGCTCTGCCTGGCTTGTCAGAAACGAGTTTGTGCAATGCTTCTTTCCACAGAGTCCTTTGCAAGTGGATGCCCCCAGCTGAGGTGACCGCACACTGGCCTAATTTAATCTACCAAAAGTCGCTGGGATTGGTCGATGGATTCTGAACACTACCAGATCGTGCAAATCATCTTCTCTCTTGGCACTGCCATCTCCCTCCTGGGGCTGGGGGGCAACGGACTCGTCCTCTACTACCTGCTCTTCTCTGTCAAATGGGATTGCTTCTCTGTCTTTCTTTTCCATTTGGCCCTGGCTGACTCTACTCTCCTAACCTGCCTGCTAGTGCTTTTCTTGAGATGGTTATTTTATGAGATAATTAAGTACATGGATGAAATCTCCGTTGAAATCCTGATCCTGTTTGCTCTCCCATCCTACATAGTGGGGCTCTGCCTTGTGGTCGCCATTGGCATAGCCCGCTGCCTGTCTGTCTTCTTCCCCATCTGGTACAGACTGCACTATCCTAAGTACTTGTCCACCATTGTATGCGCTCTAATCTGGGTCTTGGCCATTTCCCTAACTGTGCTCTTTCATTTGTTTTGCGGCCTTAATGCAAAACATCCTGATTGTATCTTACTCATTACAAGAATTTCTATGTTTCTTTTCTCTCTATTGTGTGTAACTCTACTGTGTATTGTGATTATGGTGATCAAAATCAAGTGCAGCTCCCAGGTGCGTCCACCGCGCAAGTTGTACATTGCTGTGGGCCTCACTGCTGTGTCCCTTTCATGTTTGGCCCTCCCTGTACTGGGACCCTCTCTCCCAATTACCTCCCCAAGGAGCTACTATATTGAGCTTATGTTATTTTTCTCCAGTGTGAACAGCAGTGCCAACCCCTTCATTTATTACTTTGCAGGGAGAATGGGGAGGCACAGGCACAGACCAGCCTTAAGGGAGGCTTTCCAGAATGCTGTGGGGGAGGAGTTGGACCCCTCTTCTGGTCCCCCAGGACAGTCTGCCTGTGGGTCAGGTGTGAGTGTGGAAGTGACCCATCCAGAGCAACAGGGCTCCTGATGGACTCTGCCCATTTGTCCCTCCCAAGCAAGGTCACAAACACAATCACTTCCCATGTCTTTAAGTGCTGCCTTTCACACTTCAGCATTGAGTTCCTTGAACTTCAGTGTGTGTTATGGAGTTTCCAGGACTGGCTCCTTCCCTTCCTCTGAGCAGAGCTGTCCATAGCTTCTGCTCCTTCATAAATGACTGAGACTTTCTTGCTGTCTCAAGATTTTCTTCCTTCCATGCAGAAGAATAATTCTGCCTCTTACTTTACCACTGCACTTATGAAGGCAGATAAAAGGTGGCCTCATTTAAAGTCTTTATATCCACCCATATTCTGCCATGGGTGAACAGAGACCTTCCCCAAGTGACCTCCCCTCCTGTGTCTCAGTGTCACCCACCTCCTTACTTTTGGAGCCTGCAGAGCTTGCCCATTGTGTTAGTTGATAATCCCTTTGGTGGTGGAGTCTCTGTGCTGTGAGGCAGAAGCTGTCTCCTTTACGGAAACCTCAGTGTCTCAGGCCCTTCGGTGCACTGCACTGCCTGCGCTGTGTGGGCCGATTCCCCAGGCAAACAGGAACATTCTGCTTGGATCTGTCCCTTGACACCAGGGACCTGTGGTCTTGTACACACTGTGTTATCCAAGGGAATAAAGCTTTGTGCGAAGTCTTTCACGTGTCTCAATGATGTTTCAACAAGGCCCTTTTCATGACATTGTAGAAATATTTCCAAGAGAAAAATATTTCTTGTTTATGAGAACATTTAATTCATTAAGGAATAATTGGCCATTTTATTACTATAAGTTTCTAACTATCTAATCAATATAATCTTCCTGTATAGTGTGATACACACACACACACACACACACACATATATATATATATATATATATATACATTAACTTCTCTGTTTTAATTCTTTATTTTAAAGAGAGAAAACACAATTAAAATGATACAGAATTTCAAAACAGAATGATGGGAAATTTACTGGCTATTATATTGCTTATTGTTATCTTCAAAGTAGCTGCTCAAATGATGAGACACAGATGTTTAAAGCTATTTTTCATTTAGTGTGGATATATATTTTACTTGATGCAATAATGGTGAAATATTAGATGTTTTTAAGCTAAACACTACAGATTAACAATTCCATACAACTAAGAAATGTTCTAATTGTTTACATATATTTCTAATAAATTTTATTGATAAAGAAATAGATATGAGACAATTTCAGAAGAGGTTAGTAGGACAGTTACAATAATTGATACAATGCATAATGCTGTATTAATAGTAATTATTTATACTACATGATGCACATGAGGTTCCTTGTCTAGACATAACCAGGGGACCTCTCCAAGCACAGCCAAAGGCCAGGTCATGCAAGTGTGAGGAAGAGCTTCCACACTCCCTTGCGCCTGCTGGACTGCTACAGACACAGCCCAAGCCTGGCACGTGAGCGAGACCTTCAGCCGTGCTCTCTCTCCAGACCCCGCCCAGGCCAAGTGTGTGAGTGAGAGCTTGGGCCATGCTCTCAAGGCCTCTCCAGACACCGTGCAAGCACAGGCCAGGCCAGTGTGGGGGACAGCTTCTGTGGTCCCCTTTGCCTGCTGGATCCCACTGGGCCCAGCCCAGGCCCACTGGTGAGTGAGTCCTTCTTTCATGTTCTCTGGACCCCTCCATACACAACGCAGGCCTGGAATACAGGCTGGTGGGAAACTGTTCAGCTGAAGTCACTGCAAAGAGGTGAGGGGCCAGAACTGCCTGCTTCCCTGAGGGGCAACCAGGCTCACTTCCAAGGGATGCAGAAGGAAGAATCAGAGTACAGAAGCCAGACCAAAGTGAGGCACAACCGCATGAATTCAAAATTTGTAGATCAGCACCTGAAAGCCAGTAGCTGCAAAGGCTATAACTGCATGGAAGCACTACACCAAAGGTTGGAGGACATTGCTATATAAAATGACAAAGGCAAAGAGCAAAAAGCAATCTCAGGCCCCATGTCAACACAGAACAAGTGGAGAAGACACTAGCACAGAAGAAATTCGGAATCACGCAGTTGAAATATCTGAACTAATAGAGTCTTAAGTAAAGAAACAACTGCAGAAAGCTATAGAGGAACTCAGATGAGGAAAAAACCTCAAAGAAAAAAGAAATCTCTGTATTAACGTGTCGGAAGTAAAAAAATCAATGTAAGAAACACATAGAGGAAAGCAGATCAGAAATAATCTCTGAAGCAAAAAAAGACAGGATAACTATAGTGAAATAATTGACAACTGATTCTCAAAAACACACTGGTTAAAAATAGAGGAGATTAGAAAAACGATGGTACCCTTGAATGAGCAATATAGAAAAGCAGTAGATCACATGAAGCAGAGTCAAAGAGACACAGTGGAACTTAAATATCAAACACAAGTTTGCAAAGCCATTTGAGTGAAAGTGAAGACAGAGTTTCATAACTCGAAGATGCCATTGCACCTACTGAAAAAGTAAAAAAGATCTCTTCAAAAATAATAGGATGCAGGAAAAAATAATTCATCACATGCAAGATGAGGCAAAGATGAACAACGTGAGAATAATTGGAATCAAGGAGAAAGAAGGAGTTAATACAAATGATATAAAAAGAACATGGGCAGAGGAATTTCTGCCACGTTCCAGAAACCGCCAGAGCTAGGCCTAGCCAAGGGGCACAACAGTATCACCCTCAAGGGCAGCAGCTGGAAGGAGCTGAGCACAGCAGCCAGACCCAAGAAAGACGCAGTTGGATAAGTCCAAACTTTGTAGAGCTGCACCTGAACTTCAGTACGTGTGAAGGTTATAACTACAGCAAAGATCTACAACAAAGGTCAGAAGACAGTGCTACACAAAATGACGAGAAGGAACAAAATGCAACCTCAGAACCCAAGCCCACCTGTAACAAGTGCAGAGGACACTAACACAGAACAAATTGGAAATCACACAGCTGAAAGCAATGAATCAATGGCTTCTGAAATAAAGAAACAGCTGCAGAAAGATATAGAAGACCTCAGATTAGAAATAAAAAAAAGAAATCCCTGAATTAATAACATCTGCACTAAAGAATCAAATGCAGAAACATATGGAAGAAACCCAGTGCCCACCCAGAACAAGTGCGGAGGACACTAGCTCGGCTCAAATGCATGAATTGATAGCGTCGATAGTAAATAAGCAACAGCAGAAAGATATAGAGGAAATCAGAGGGCAATTCTTTTCTTCAATAAAAAAAGAACTCTCAGAACGCATAGCAGATGAAGTAAAGAAGCAACTACAGAAACATAGGCAGGAAAACCAATCTGAAGAATACACTGCAGTAAAAGAATTTCTAACTGCTTCAAAAGAATATATTGATAAAAAAAAATAGAGGAGATTAGAAAAATGGCAGATTTTCCCTGAATGAGCAATAAAGGAAAGAAATGAATCGCATGAAGCAGAGTGAAAGAGATATAGAGGAAATGAAACTCTCAATCACAAGCTTGCAAAACCGTTACAGTGAATGTGAAGACAGAGTTTCAGGTCTTGAACATGCTGGTGTAGCTAGAGAAAAGGTAAGAAAAGATCTCTTAAAAAACGAGGATGCAGGAAAGAATAATCCATCACCTGCAAGATGATGCAAAGATGAACAATGTAAGGATAATAGGCATCAATGAGAAAGAAGGAGTCAACACAAATGACATTAAAAAATATGGGCAGAAGTAATAGCAGAAAACTTCCCAAATATGAGGAAACAATCTGACATTCAGGTAACTGAAGCATACAGAATGCCAAATAACTTCAACCCAATTAAAAACACACTGAGACATATAATAGTCAAGATCCCAGAAATTCAGCACAAGAATAATCCACTGAAAGCCGCTAGAGAAAAGAAGCAGATTACATTCAAATGAAAACCCATTAGTATTACGGCTGACTTCTCTTCACAAACCATGCAGGCAAGAAGAGCATGGAGCAGAGTACTTCAGCACCTCTATGAAAACAAATTCCAGCCCAGACTACTATACCCTGCAAAACTCTCTTTCAAGTTTGATGGAGAAGTGAAA
>NW_004524669.1:9199756-9201393 GCF_000260255.1 Octodon degus | reverse complement strand
CATCAATGTAAATGGACTCAATTCACCAATTAAGAGAAATAGACTGGCACAGTGGATTAGGAAACAAAATGCAACAATATGCTGTATACAAGAAACACACTTAACTCATAAATTCATAGGCTGGCAGTCAAAAGGACAAAAAACAATACTACACACCCCAGCATCTCAGAAATAAGCAGGGGTAGCAATTCTGTTCTCAGACATCCTCAACTTCAAACCAAGAATGGTCAAATGAAATAAAGAATGCCACTATATACTGGTTAGGGGAAAAATTTATGAGAAGAGATAACACTCAAATATGTATGCACTAAACACAGTAGCACCAAACTATATAAGACAAATCTTAATTCACAAGAAAATCTAATATCTAATACCACATTCTTAACAAGAGAACTTAACATGCCCTTATCCCTAAAATACATGTCAAGCAGACCAACAATTAGCAAAGAAATAACAGACTGAACCAGAGCTTGGAACAAATGGACTTAGTGGACATATACAGAGTGTTCCACCCAACTACAACTGAATAAACATTTTTTTCAGCTGCACATGGGTCATATTCTAAAATAGACCACATAATAGTCTGTAGGTCCTGCTTCAGTATATGCAAGAAAAAAGGAAATTATCCCATGTGTAAAATCTAACCACAGTGCAATGAAACTGGAAATAAGAGATGAAAGAAACCAGAAAACCCCCTAAATACATGGAAATTAAACTATACCCTATTCAGTAAGCAATGGGTCACAGATGAAATTGAACAAAAAATTGAATAATATCTATAATTCAATGAAAATTCAAGCAGAACTTATCAGAATCTATAGGATGCAAGGAAAGCAGGTCTTAGAGGGAAATTTATAGCTCTGAACTCACACATTAGGAAAACAGAATGAGAACAAATAAACACCCAAATTATGCAACTCCAAAATCTATAAAAGGAAGAACAAACCAAAGCAAAACACCATAAGAAATGATAAACATTAGAGCAGAAATTCATTCAATTGAGAAGAAGACAACAAATCAAAGAAATAAGAAATCTGGGGCCTGCCAGTCTCGCTCAGTAGAATAAGCACTTCCCTGGCAAGGACAAAGGCCTGAATTCAATCCCTGGTTAGAAAGAAAGAAAGAAAGAAAGAAAGAAAGAAAGAAAGAAAGAAAGAAAGAAAGAAAGAAAGAAAGAATCCAATAGATGGGTCTTTGAAAGATTAAATAAAATTGATAAGCCCCTATCAAACCTCATCAAAAATAGGAAAGAAAAAAATTCAAATACAAACAATAAGGAATGAAAAGGGGGGGATTAACACAGGCCCAGTGGAAATTTAGATCATCAATAGCTACTTTGAGAATTTTTACTCTCTTTTTTTTCAGAACTTAAAATTTTTATTTTAGAATTCATTTTTTTCAAGAATTTTATTGTGAAATAAATAGTAATGAGACAATTTCAAAACCGATTAGTAAGATAGTTTCAATAATAATTGCATTGCATATTGTTGTCTTAGTGGTTATTCATTGTATAAGACACAGACATGATATCCGGTCCATAAACATTATTAGAACAAAATTTTTATTCATTGAATTAAGAGAATGTAGCTCACAACTATAATATTCAATAACGGAACTTAGAAAAAATAGGGTATACA
>NW_004524669.1:9196333-9198313 GCF_000260255.1 Octodon degus | reverse complement strand
AAACAATTATATAATTTTACACATAAATTTAGAAATCTAAACATATAGACCATTGTAGCACGACAGTCCTGTGATATTTTTTTCTTGTCTCCTTTTTTACATAGATTACCACTTTTTATAAACAAACATTTACTTCAGAGACAGTATGTAATGAGAAGCATTACATATTTAGAAGACCAGAATGACAGGCATGAGAAGCATGACCCAAATGTTACAAAATGCTGTCTTCAGTGCAGTTGCTTAGTTCACAGGTATCAGCATATATAGTTTGTCAGGGTGACAATCCACCAATTAAAAGCTAGTTTCAAAAACGTACTGAAGTTTCTCAGGATCATTCCTTTACACATCTTCTGCATATAAACGTATGGCTTTACCCCTGTCATATTTCCTAACTTTTCTCCTTGCTCTCTTTTCATTGACTAATCAAGTTCTCACTTTCTTTTTAATTGTATTATATATTTCTATTTGTATTTCTTCTCTAGAGTTCTTATACTAAAGAGACTACATGATATTTACACATGTGTCTTGTTTATTTCACTTACAAGTATATCTTCAGGTAGCATCCACTTAAATATAAATGCTTCAAGTTTATCATTTTTTATACTTCAGTAATACTTCTTTGTATAGAAATACCACATCTTTTCATGCATTCCTCAGGTAATGGGCATCTTCCTTGTTTCCAAAATTTTGCTATCATAAATTGTGCTGCTATAAACATAAGTACACATATGTCACTATGATGAGGTTTTCAGTTCCTCCGGGAAGATTCCCAGTAGGGGGGATAGCTGGCTTGAATGGGATTTTCAGGCATAGTTTATTAAGCAGTCTCCATACTGATTTCCACAATGGTTGCACCAGTTTACATTCCCACCAGCAGTGGAGAAGGGTTCCTTTTTCCCCACAGCCTCTCCAACATTTGTTCTTGGGTGATTTCTTTATGATAGCCATTCTTTCTGGGGTGAGATGATATCTCAGGGTTGTCTTAATTTGCATTTCATGGATGGCTAGTGATGTGGAGCATTTTTTCATATATTTATTCGCTTCTTTATTTTGGTCCTCTGAGAAGTGTGTGTTCATTTCAAAGGCCCATTTCTGGATTGGGTCTTTAAATTTTGGGGCCCTATTTTTAGTTCTTTATAAATTGTAGAGAGCAGACCTTTGTCCCAGTGCTTATATTTCAAGAAGTTTTCCAAATTTGTGTGTGGTCTTTTGACTTTTTTGGTAATTTCTTTGGATGGGCAAACACTTCTCAAAAAGAGCAGATCCCAGTTGTTAATTCTTTCAAGTGGTCCCCTTGTGATTTGATTTTTGTTAATGAATGCTTTGCCCACCCATATGTCTTCAAAAGCTCCTCCTACTTTCTCTTCCAGGAGATTTAGGGGGTTTCTGGTTTAATGTTTTGATCTTAGTACATTTTGACTCTAGCTTAGTGTATGGTGACAGACCTGAGTCAAGTTTTAGGTTTTGGCATGTAGAGAGCCAACTTTTCCAGCACAATTTGTTAAAGAGGCGATCTTTTTTCCAGTAAGCATGTTTGGCCCCTTTGTTGAAGATCAGGTGGCTGAGTGTGTTTGTAGAGGTGTCTGCATCTTCTAATCTATTCTACTGATCCTCAGGTCAATTTGTTGCCAGTACCATGCTGATTTTATCACAGTAGCTTTGTAGTATAATTTCAAGTCAGGAATTTTAATGCTTCCTGCCTTGTCTTTGTTGCCCAGGATTGACTTCGCTGTTCTAGGTCTTTTCTGATTCCACATAAATTTTAGGAATGATTTCTCTACCTCTGTGAAGTATGTTGGTGGTAGTTTGATAAGGATTGCACTTAATGAATACAGCAATTTTGAGAGTATGGTCATCTTTACAATTTTGGTTCTTCCTATCCAGGAGCATGGAATATCTTTCCATTTTCTGAAATCTTCTACAACCTCTTTTTTCAGAATACTGTAATTTTTCATGAAAAGATCTTTGACTTCTTTTTTG
>NW_004524669.1:9195332-9195843 GCF_000260255.1 Octodon degus | reverse complement strand
ACCTTTGTCAGTGTCAGCCATGTGGATGAGTCACGGCCATTGCTTGGCCAATGTGCTCTCTGTGAAGGCCTGAGAGAATGTTTTCTCTCCATGTGGCTCTCCTTAGGCACACTCTACATCATTGATCACTTTGCTCTTTGGCCCCATAATCTCCTTGATCAGAAAATTTGGGACACTATTGAGTTATGTGACGTTACAGTACAAATTCTCATATGTCCTGAGTCTTAATTGTCCTCTGAAGGCTAGGGCCAAAATGTTGGCTTTCCTTGCAGTCCTTTTTTTTTCTCTAATTTTGGTCTGCAAACTTAGGTTGTTAACCTTCCAGAAGACAAGCTTGTTGTTATTATCGAACAACTTAGGCTGTTAAGCTTAACCTCACTATCTGTCTGCATATCAAACATCTTAGGAATAATATCAAACAGGTATTTTTCATCAAGTATTGATATGTTGAACTTTAAGTCCCTACAGAATATGATAAAAAACATTTAAAAATTAGAATATATTTTAAAAA
>NW_004524669.1:9191653-9194482 GCF_000260255.1 Octodon degus | reverse complement strand
TTATCCTGAAACCCTGTACTGCAGTTTGTAGATCTTTTATCAGTGTCAGCCATGTGGATAAGTGACAGCCAATGCTTGACAAATTTTCTCACTGTGAAAGCCTGAGAGAATGTTTTGTCTCCATGTGACTCTCCTTAGGCACACTCTACATCACTGATCACTTTCGTCTGTGGAAACTTGATCAGAAAATTTGAGACACACACACACAAAAAAGAAAATTTGAGACACAACTCAGTTACACAACTGAGTTAACATGATGTTACAGTACAGGTTCTCCAGTACAGGTTCTGAGTCTTCACTGACCTTGAAAGGCTAGTGCCAAAATATTTGCTGCCCTAGCAGCCCTCTTTTTTTCTCTAATTTTCAGTCTTCAACCTTAGGTTGTTAACCCTCCAGAACAGAAGCTTACTATTATTACCCTACAACCTAGGCAGTTGAGCTTAGCCTCACTCTTGGTCTGAAAATCAAACATCTTAGTATGTCATGGAACAGATATTTTTCATCAAGTATTGATTTCTTAACTGTTAAATCATACACAATATGAAGGAAAAAAGTTTTTAAACTAAAAACATATTGTAAAAGATAGGAATAAACAATTGCATATTTTTACACATAACTTTAGAAATGTAAACATATATACAGCAATGTAGCACGACAGTCCCACAACACCCCTTTTCTTATCTCCTGCCTTCATTCACCCCCACCTGCATTTTTAACTTCTACCAGAGAGACAACACGGAAGCAACCGGCGTGTCATGACAAGCACCACGTATTCAGAAGACCAGGATGACAGGTATTTCAAGCATGACCCTACTATTACACAACGCTATCTTCAGCGCAGTTGCTTAGATCATCGGCATCAGCATGTATACTTAGCCAGGGTGAGAATCCTACCAATTAATGTTAGTTTCAAAAAGGTGCTGAAGATTCTCAGGATTATTGCTTTACCCAACTTGTACATATAAATGTATGGCTTTGTCCCTGTCATGTTTCATAGCTTTTGTCCTTTCTCTCTCTTCTTTGTCTAATCCTCAAGTTTTCATTTCCCTTTTCATTGTGTTATGCCTCTCTGTTTGCATTTATTCTTTTGAGTTCTTATACGAGGGATATTATATGATATTTACACACATGTGTCAGGTTTATTCCACTTATGAGTATATCTTCAAGTGGCATCCACTTAAACATGAAGGCTCCGAATTTGTCATTATTTATAGCTGAGTAATTCTCAATTGTATAAAAATACCACATTTTTTTCATCCATTCCTCAGGTGAAGGGCATATTGGTTGTTTCCGAGATTTGACTATGACAAATTCTACTGCTACAAACATAGGTGAACATATATCACTGTGGTATGATGTTTTCAGATCCTCAAGGAAAATTCGCAGTAGAGGAATAGCTTGTTTGAATGGAATTTCCACTCCAAGGTTTTAAGGTGTCTCCACACTGATTTCCATGATGGTTGCACCAGTCTACATTCCCTTCAGCACTGGAAAAGTGTTTCTTTTGCCTCAGCCTCTCCAACATTTGTTGTTAGTTGATTTCTTTATGATAGCCATTTTTTTCTTGAATGAGATGATATCTCATGGCAGTTTTAATTTACATTTCATGGATGACTAGTAATATCGAACTTTTTTCATATATTTATTTGCTTCTTTATTTTGGTCCTCTGAGAAGTGTGTGTTCATTTCAGAGGCCCATTTTTGGACTGGATCTTTAAATTTTTGGACCCTAATGTTTTTTACTTCTTTATAAATAGTAGAGAGCAGACCTTTGTCCCAGTGCTTATTTGTCAAAAAATTTTCCAAATTTGTGGGTGGTCTTTTGACTTTGTTGGTAATTTTTTTGGCAGGCAAAAACTTCTCAATAAGAGGAGGTCCAAGTTGTTAATTCTTTCAAGTGTTACCCATGTGAATTAATTTTTGTTCATGAACTCATTGTCTAACCCTATGTCTTCAATAGTTCCTCCTACTTTCACTTCTCTTCTTTTCTTGTTTCTGGTTTAATGTTTAGATCTTTAATCCATTTTAACATTAGCTTAGTGCATGGTGATAGACCTGAGTCAAGTTTTACTTTTTGGCATATAGAAAGCCAATTATTCCAGCACTATTTGTTAAATAGGCTATCTTTCTTTTTTTCCCCCACAATGTTATTGAGAAACAAATAATAATGAGACAGTTTCAAACCAAATTGGTAGGACAGATTCAATAATTAACACATTGCATACACTCTTCCAAGTGGTTATTTTTTATTTATTTATTTTTTTTTTTGGCGGAACCAGGGATTGAACTCAGACCCTTGCGCTTGCCAGGAAAGCGCTTATTCCACTGAGCCATCTCCCTGGCCCTCCAAGTGGTTATTTGCTATACAAGATACAGACATGATATCCTATTTACAAACACTATTACAACAAATCCCTGTATTCATTAAGAGAATGTACCTATATATCTATCCTAATCATTCTGAATACACACATAGCAAATGGATATTCATCTGTATCCTCTTTATTTAAGTTCCGTTATTTGAATACTATAGCTGTGTTGACTCAGCAAAATATTGTGAAAGAGTCCAGTAGTCCATAATATTATTGAGTTTTCTGTTTCACTGACAATGCCAGAAATTGTTGACCTGAGTCCCCTACAGCTCAACATACCACCATGGCTTTACTTCTTATACTTCGTTTGTATACTTTTCTGCTGGATGGTTAAGACAAAGGTAAAGCAGGACCTATGCAACAAGTGTTGTAGCTTTTGGGTCTGATAAGGCCAGTGAAATCCCCTCAGGATTTATCCTGAGATCCTGTACCTCAGATTGTAGAACCTTTGTCAGTG
>NW_004524669.1:9188884-9191553 GCF_000260255.1 Octodon degus | reverse complement strand
TGTCTTCAAGAGTTCCACCTACTTTCTCTTCCAGGAGATTTAATGTATCTGCTTTAATGTTTAGATCTTTAATACATTTTGATTTTAGTTCAGTGCATGGTGATAGACCTGGGTCAAGTTTGAGTTTTCGGCATGTGGAGAGCCAGTTTTTCCAGCACCATTTATTAAAGAGGCTATCTTTCTTCCAGTGAGTATGTTTGGCCTCTTTGTCAAAAGATCTTTGACTTCTTTAGCTGGATTAATTCCAAGGTATCTCATTTTCTGCGGTGCTACTTTTCAAGGTATTTTTTCTATAATTTCCATTTCAGTGTCTTTGTTATCTGTTTAGAGGAATGCTTTTGACTTTTGGGTATTGACCTTGTAACCTGCTATGATACTGAGTTTGTCTATCCATTCTAGTAGCTTCTTGCTGGAGTTTTTTGGGTTTTGCATGTAAAGTATCATGTCATCTGCAAATAATAATAATTTAATTTCTTCTTTACCTATTTTTATTCCTTTTATTTCTCTCTCTTGTCTAATGGCTCTAGCTAATGATTCCAGAAGTATATTGAGTAGCAGTGGTGATAGGGGACATTCTTATATTGTATCAGATCTGAGAGTAAAAGATGTCAATTTTTCTCAATTTAGAATTATGTTAGCCATGCGTTGTCATACATGACTTTTATACATTGAAGTACAGGATATCTATTCCAATTTTCTGTAGGTCGTTGAGCATGAATGTTGGACTTTGTCCAAAGCCTTTAATGATCAATTGAGATGATGATGTGGTTTTACATTTTGCTCTATTGATATAGTGTATTACATTTATAGATTTGCAAATATCGAACCAACCTTGCATCACTGGGATGAATCATACCTGGTCATGTTGAATAATCTCCCTGATGATTTGCTGTATTCTGTTTGCTAGATTTTATCGAAGATTTTTGCATCTATGTTCATGAGGGAGATTGGCCTGTAGTTCACTGTTTTAGTTGAGTCTTTGCCTAGTTTTATTATCAGTATAATACTTGTGTCCAGGAATGATTTGGGGAGGATAGTTTTCTTTTCAATTTCATTGAAGATTTGAGGAGTATAAGGATTATATCTCTTGTAAATTTCTCTCAGAATTCAGCTGTGAATACATAGGACCTGGACTTTCCTTCATCAATAGAACTTTTTATTACATTTCATATTTCATTGGCTGTTCTTGGGTTTTTGAGAGTTGCTATATCTTCTTGTTTCAGTTGTGGTAATTTGTACCTTTCTAGGAATCTTTCCATTTAATCTTTGTCTATTGTGGGCGAGTAAAGATTATCAAAAGAGTTATTTATAATCATCAGAATTTGCACAGCATCTGTGGAAATTATAGATTTTTCTTTCCATATTGCTTGTACTTGAATTTCTTCTTTCCTCTTTTTGATGAGGTTAGCAAGGGACTTATCAATTTAATTTCATCTTACAAAGAGACAGGTTTTTGATTTGTTAATTCTTTCAACTGTTTCTTTCATCTCCATTGAATTAATTTCTGCTGTAATCTCTACACTTTCTTCCCATTTTGGGGCTTTGGTTTGGTTTGCTCTTCCTTGTCTAGATGTTGGACATTCAGCAGTAGGGTGTTTCTTTGTCCCCGTTCTGTTTTACTCATGTGTGAGTTCACAGGTCTAAATTTCCCTCTGAGAACTGCTTTCATCACATCCCATAAATTCCGCTAAGTTGTGCTTGAATTGTCATTGAATTGTAGGTATTGTTCAATTGTTTTTTAATTTCATCTGTGCCCCCTTGGTTTCTATGGAAGATATTTAATTTCCCTGTAATTATGTAATTTTTCTGGTTTCTTTTGTCACTTATTTCCAATTTCATTGCACTGTGGTCAGATAATATGCATGGGATAATTTCTGTTTTCTTGCATATATTTAAGCATGACATGGAACAGTATGTGGTCTATTTTAGAAAATGACCCATGTGAAGCTGAAAAAAATGTGTATTCAGCTGTGGTTGTGTGGAACACTCCATATATGTTCCTAAACCCATTTTTTTCAATAATTTTATTGTGAAACAAATAGCACGGAGACAGTTTGAAATCCGAATAGTAGGACAGTTTCAATACTTAATACATGAGATATTGTTGTCTTAGTGGTTATGTACAAGATAAAGACATGATATCCTGTTTACAAACACTATTAGAACAAATCTTGCTATTTATTGAACTAAGAGAATGTAGATGTATATCTGTTGTAACTATATTGAATATACAGTTATAAATCGTCATTCATTTGTATCCTCTTTTTGTATAGTTTTGTCAGAGAAGGGTATTCATTGTCATTTAAATGTTATAGGTGCATGAATTAAGCAAAATTTTTCAATATAGTTCTGTAGTCGATAATATCAGTGGGTTTTCCATAAGACTGGTAATGTCTGAAGTTGTTGACTTCAGCCTTTCACTATTCAGCATATTAATATGCTTTACTCATTATGCCTCAGTTTTTACTTTTTGGCTGGATGGTTAAAACCAAGATAAGACTCCGCAGTGCCTCCCCACCCTGCCCGCCGAGTACGATTTTCTGCCGTGTTCCGGGAGCCCCCAGACCCAGTCCTAGCCCAGGTCCAGTGAGTGTGCGGAGAGTTTCCTGCTACCCTGCGCCGGCAGGACCAGTCCCAGCCCAGGCGCAGCGTGGGCCGGACCCTCTCGA
>NW_004524669.1:9177635-9179223 GCF_000260255.1 Octodon degus | reverse complement strand
ACATCATCGATCACTTTCCTCCTTGGCCCCATAATCTCCTTTATCAGAAAATTTGGGACACTACCAAGTTACATGACGTTACAGTACAAGTTCTCACACATATATCACTATGATATGGTGTTTTCAGATCCTCCGGGAAAATTTCCAGTAGAGAAACAGCTGGTTTATTTTATTTTATTTATTTTACTGAGAAATACATATGAATGAGACAGTTTCACAGCTGATTAACAGGACAGTTTTTTTGTTTTGTTTTTTCCGGAACCGGGGATTGAACTCAGGCTCTTGCACTTGTCAGGCAAGCGCTTAATCTACTGAGCCATCTCCCTGGCCCCAACAGGACAGTTTTGATAGTCAATACACTGTACATTGTTATCTTCTTAGTGGTTATCCATAGTACAAGAAGAAGACAGGATATTCTGTCCAAACACGCTGAGTACAACTCTTTCTTGTTACAACTCTTCTCATTGAATTAAGCGAAAGTAGCTGTATATTTATCCTATTTTGTATATATAAATACAAAATGATCTTTCCTTTGTATCTTTTTTTTGTCCTGTCAGAGGTGAATATTGGCATCTAAATAATATAGGTGGTTGAATTCAACTAAACACTCTAACACTGTCGAGCAGTCTATAATATTAGTGGGTTATCCTCAGAAGTTATTGACTTGAGCCTTTTACAGCTCATCGTATTAATATGGATTTACTTTATATATCTCACTTTCATACTTTTCTGCTGGATGGTTAAAACCAAGATATAGCAAGACCTATATAACAAGAAATGTAACTTTTGTACCTGATAAGGTCAGCCAAGTACTCTCAGGATTTATCCTTTAGCCCTGTACCGCCTTTTACACATCCTTTTGTCAGTGTCTGAGGATGAGTCACGGCCAATGCTTGACCAATTTGCTCTCTGTGAAAGCTTGAGAAAATGTTTTTTCTCTCCATGTGACTCTCCCCAGGCTCACTTTAGATCATCAAACACATTTCTCTGAGGCTCCATAATCTTCTTGATCAGAAAATTTGGAGCACAACTGAGTTACATGTTGTTACAGTACAGGTTCTCCTATGTCCTGAGTTTTCACTGACCTTGAAAGGCTAGGGCCAAAATGTTGGCTAACCATGCAGCCCTAACCTTTTCTGCAATTTTGATCTGCTAACTGAGGTTGTTAACCCTCCAGAAGAGAAACTAATTATTAACCTGCAATATATGCAGTTCGGTTTACCCTATCTGTCGAAATATCAAACATATTGGCATATCATGGAACAGTTATTTTTCATCAGACATTGATATGTTGAACTTTAAGTCCTTACAGAATATCAAGGAAAAATAATTATATAAAAGTAGAAATAAGCATTTACATATTTTTACAAAGAAATGTAGAAACCTAACCATATATGGAATTGTAAGTCCTTATATTAGGGAGACAATGCGATATTTACAGATGTGCATCTGGTTTATTTCACTAATAAGTATATCTTCAAGGGGCATCCACTTAAATATGAAGGCTTCAAGTTTATCATTCTTTATAGCTGAGTAGTACTCCATTATATAAAAGTACCACATCTTTTTCAACCATTCCACATGTGAC
>NW_004524669.1:9160956-9170290 GCF_000260255.1 Octodon degus | reverse complement strand
TTTGGACTTATCCAGCTGCGTCTTACTTGGGTCTGGCTGCTGTGCTCAGCTCCTTCCAGCTGCTGCCATTGAGGGTGAACCTGTTGTGTCCCTGTGGTGAGATGTTCTGCTCCTGGACTAGCTGGGTGGATCTATCCTCTGCACTCTCTTCAGGGATTGCAGCTTCAGTGTTACACCCCAGGCGTGTATGCCAGGCCTGAGCTGCGCCTGTAGGGGGCAAGGTGAAGTAGGGGGAAGAGGAAGCTCTCCCACACACTCACCGGACCTGGGCTAGGACTGGGTCTCTCCTTATCAATTTCATTGAACAGTTTTAGAAGTATAGGGATATCTTCTGGAAATTTTATGTAGATTTCAACTGTGAATCTATCAGGACTTGGACTTTTCTTTGTCTGTAAGTTTTTTATTACATTTCGTAATTCATTCACTGTTATTGGGTTTTTAAGTGTTGTTATATCTTCTTGATTCAGTTTAGGTAATTTGTATCTTTCTAAGAATCTGTCTGTTTCTTCTGTCTTTTATTCTGTGAGAGTAAAGATTCTCAAAGTAGCTATTGAAAGCTTCTGAATTCCATAGTGTCTGTGGTAATTACACCGTTTTCATTCTTTATTGCTTGTATTTGAATATTTTCTTTCCTCTTTTTGATGTGGTTAAGTAGGGGCTTATCAATTTTATTTAATCTTCCAAAGAACCAGCTGTTTTATTAGTTAATTCTTTGAACTGTTTTCTTCATCCCCATTGAATTAATTTATTCTCTATTTTTTATTATTTCTTCCTATCTTTGGGATAATGTTTTATTTGCTCTTCCTTTTCTAGATGCTGGAGGTGCAGCATTTCAGTGTTTATTTGTTCCCATTCTGTTTTCCTCATCTGTGAGTTCAGAGTTATAAATTTCCCTCTGTGAACTCCTTTTATTGCATCCGATAAATTCCGATAAGTTGTGTTTGAATTTTCATTGAATTGTAAATATTGTTGAATATCTTGTTTAATTTCATCTGTTACCCATTGGTTGCTGAGGAGGGTGTTGTTTTATTTCCATGTATTGAGGGGGTTTTCTGGTTTATTTTTTTGTTTATTTCCAGTTTCATTGCACTGTGATCAGATCATATGCATGGGCTAATTTCTGTTTTCTTGCAGATACTTAAGCATGAACTATGGTGTAGTATGTGGTCTATGTTAGAGAATGACCCATATGCACCTGCAATAAAATGTGTATTCAGCTGTGTTTGGGTTGAACACTCTGCATATGTCCACTAAGTCCATTTCTTTTCAGGTCTGGTTCAGTTCTGCTACTTCTCTGCTAATTTTTTTGTCTGGTTCAACTATCTTTTTGGGATAAGGGGGTGTTAAGGTCTCCTGTTAAGATTGTGGTATTGGATATTAGATTTTTTGTGTTCATTAAGATTTGTCTTATATATTTAGGTGTTCCTGTAATTGGTGCATACACATTTATGAGTGTTACCTCTTCCTGTTGAATTTTCCCCCTAGCCAGTATATAGTGGCCTTCTTTATTTTGTTTGATCATTCTTGGTTTGAAGTTAAGACTGTCTGAGAACAGGATTGCTACCCCTGCTTTTTCTGAGGTGCTGGGGTGCATAGTATCATTTTCCATCCTTTGACTTTCAGCCTATGAATTTTGTTATGAGTTAAGTGTGTTTCTTGTATACAGCATATTGTTACATTTTGTTTCCTATCCACTGTGCCAGTCTATTTCTTTCAATTGGTGATTTGTGTCCATTTACATTGATGGCTATAAATGAGACGTATTCACTTAGGATTGACGTTATTTATCTCCTCTTGTTGACTCCTTTTTCTCCTGTGTTTAATTGTTTGCCATATTTATTGGGTTCCTTCTGTTCTCTTTCATGGAGTTCTGATCATTTTCGTCCCTCTGTAGAACATCTTTTAGTAGTTTGTGTAGGGTTGGCTTTTTCATCATGAAATTCTTTAGTCTTCTTTGTCATGGAAGTATTTTACTGCTTCATCAAACTGGAAAGAGAGTTTTGCAGGGTATAGTGGTCTGGGCTGGAATTTGTTTTCATAGAGGAATTGAAGTTCTCTGCTCTATTCTTTTCTTGACTTCATGGTGTGTGACAAGGAGTCAGCCATTATTCTGATGTGTTTTCCTTTAAACGTGATCTGTTTCTTTTCTCTATAAGCTTTCAGTATATTGTTCTTATGCTGGATTTCTGGGAGCTTGATTGTTATATTTCTCAGTGTATTTTTAATTAGGATGAGGTTATTTGAGTTCTGTATGCTTCATTTATCTGAGTGTCAGATTGCTTCCTCATATTTGGGAAGTTGTCTGCTATTACTTTTGCCCATATTCTTTTTGTGCCATTGGTATTGACTTCTTCTTTCTCATTCATGCCTATTAGTCTCATAAAGTTCATCTTTGCATCATCTTGTATGTGATGAATTATTTTTTCTTACATCCTAGAAATTCTTTAGTTGTTCTTTGTCATGGAAGTATTTCACTTCTCCATTCTTGAAAGAGAGTTTTGCAGGGTATATCAGTCTAGGTTGGAATTTGTTTTCTTGCAAGACTTGGAGTACTTTGCTCCATGCTCTTCTTGACTTCATGGTTTGTGAAGAGAAATCTGCTGTTATTCTGATGGGTTTTCCTTCAAATGTGATCTGCTTCTTTTCTTTAGCAGCTTTTAGTATACTGTTCCTGTGCTGAATTTCTGGGATCTTGATTATTATATGCCTGGGTGTGGTTTTAATTGGGTTGATGTTATGTGGAGTTCTATATGCTTTGGTTACTGAATGTCAGATTGTTGCCCCATATTTGGGAAGTTTTCTGCTATTACTTCTACCCATATTCTTTTTATATCATTTGTACTGACTCCTTCCTTCTCATTGATGCCTATTAGTCTCACATTGTTCATCGTTGCATCATCTTGCAGGTATTGAATTATTTTTCTTACATCCTAGTTGTTTTAAAGAGATCTTTTCTTACTTTTTCACTAGCTTCAATGGTGTCTCTAAGGTCAGAAAGTCTATTTTCACTTTCACTCAAACAGTTTTGCCAGCTTGTGACTAAGGTTTTAGTTTTCTGTATATCATTTTGAATTTGTTTCATACACTCTATTTCTTTCCTAAATTGTTTCTTCAGGGATTCCATCATTTTTATATTGCTCTATTTTTTTAATCAGTGTATTCTTTAGAAGCACTTAGTACTTCTTTGATTATAGTTATCACTACATTTTTTAGCTCAGAAATTATTTCTGACCTGTTCTCTTCTATACCTTTCTGTAATTGTTTCTTTACTTCCAATGCTGTTATTTCAGAGATTTCAGGGGTGTGATTTCCAGTTTCCTTTATGGTAGTGTCTTCTGCCTTTGTACTATGTGGACTTGGGGCCTGAGACTGCATTTTGTTCCTTCTCTTTGTCATTTTGTATACCACTGTCTTCTGACTTTTGGTGTAGAGCTTAGATAGAGTTATTACCTTAGAACCGGGTCTGGATCTCCTAAGTTCAGATTCCTCCAGGTGGGTGTTGCTTGTATCTGGCTGGGGCCTAGCTGCTGTGCTCCACTTCTTCCTGTTGCAGCCATTGGAGTTGAACCCTTTGTGTCACTCTGGCAAGATGTTCTGCTCCTGAATCAGCTGGGTGGGTCTTGCCTCTAGCCTCTTTGCAGGGAGTTCTGCTGAAGGGTTCCACACCAGGCCTGCACTCCGGGTCAATTCAGGATCCGGTGGCCCCAGGTCCTCTCCCTCATTCGGGCCTGTGTTCTGTGTCTATTCAGGATCCAGCGGGCCCCAGGTCATCTCACTTGCACACTGGGCCTGCGCTCTGGGTCTGTTCAGGATCCGTGGGCCCCAGGGCATCTCACCTCACGCACTGGGCTCTGCGCTCTTGGGTGGGCTTTCACACCAGGATTTCAGCAAGAGAGTTTCACACCAGGCCTCAGCTCCACTTTCCTGTAAGATGTTGAACATGAATGAGTGTTGGTCTTTGTCCAAAGCCTGTTCTGTATCAATTCGATGATCATGTGGTTACATTTTCACTCCATTGGTATAGTATATTACATTTATAGATTTGCCAATATTGAACTTTCCTTGCATCCCTGGGATGAATCCTACCTGGTCATGGTGTATAATCTTCTTGACGATTTGCTGTATTCTATTTACTAGGGTTTTATTGAGAATTTTTTCATCGCTGTTCATGCGGGAGATTGACCTACAGTTCTCTTTTTAAATTGTGTCTTTGCCTCATTTTGGTATCAGTATAAAACTTGCCTCCAGGAATAATTTTTGGAGAATTGCTTCCTTTTCAATTTCGCTGAAGAGTTTGACGAGTATAGAGATTATATCTTCTGGAAATTTCTTGCAGAATTCAGCTGTGAAACCATCAGGACCTGGACTTTTCTTTGTCAGTAAGTTTTTCATTACATTTTGCATTTCTTTGGCTATTCTTCAGTTATTGAGAGTTGTTATATCTTCTTGATTCAGTATTATTAATTGATACCTTTCTAGGAAACTGTCCATTCCTTCTGTGTCTTCTATTCTATGAGAGTAAAGATTCTCAAAGTAGCTATTGATAATCTTCTGACTTTCCACTGGGTCTGTGGCAATTACACCCTTCTAATTCCTTATTGCTTGTATTTGAATTTTTTCTTTCCTCTTTTTGATGAGATTAGTTAGGAGTTTATTAATTTTAATTAATATTTCAAATAACCAGCTTTTTGATTCATTAATTCTTTGTACTGTTTTTTGTCTTCATTGAATCAATTTCTGCTCTAATCTTTATAATTTCCTCCCATCTTTGGGCTCTGGGTTTGGTTTGCTCTTCCTTTTCTTGTTGTTGAAGGTGCAGCATTAGGCTGTTTATTTGTTCCCATTCTGCTTTCCTAATGTGTGACTTCACAACTATAAATTTCCCTGAGAACTACTTTCATCGTATCCCATAAATTCCAATAAGTTGTGCTTGAATTTTCATTGAATTGTACATATTTTTCAATTTCTTGGTTAATTTCATCTGTGACCCATTGGTTACTGAGGAGGGTGTTGTTTAATTTCCCTGTATTTAATGGTTTTTTCTGGTTTCTTTTGTCATTTATTTCCAGTTTCATTGCACTGTGGTCAGATAATATGCGTGGGAGAATTTCTGTTTTCTTGTATATACTTAACCCTGACCTATGGTGTAGTATGTGGTCTATTTTAGAAAACGACCCGTGTGTAGCTGAAAAAATGTGTTCAGCTGTGGTTGCATGGAACACTCTGTGTATGTCCACTAAGTCCTTTTTTTCCAAGCTGTGGTGCAGTTCTGGTACTTTTTTGGTAATTTTTTGTCTGCTTTTCATATTTTTGGGGGATAAGAGGGTGTTAAGATTTCCTGTTAAGATTATGGTGTTGAATATTAGATTTTTCATGTCCATTAATAATTTTCTTATATAGTTCTGTGCTTTTGTGTTTGGTGCATATATATTTATGCGTCTTACCTCTTCCTCTTGAATTTTTCCCCTAACCAGTATATAGTGTCCTTCCTTATTTCATTTGATCATTTTTGGTTTGACGTTGAGACTGCCTGAGAAAAGGATTGCTACCCCTCCTTTTTCTGTGTTGTTGGGCCATTCAGTTCTGTTTTCCATCCTTTGACTTTCAGCTTATGAATTTCTTTATGTATGAAGTGCTTTTCTTGTACACAGCATATTGTTGGATTTTGTTTCCTAATCCACTGTGCCAGTCTATTTCTTTTAATTGGTGAATTGAGTCCATTTACATTGATGTTTGTAATTGAGATGTATTGACTTAAATTAGACATGTTACATGCTGTTGTTTTTATCTTTTTCTCTATGTTTAATTGTTTGTCCTGTGTAGTAGGTTTCTTCTGTTCTTGTTCATGGAATTGTGATCATTTTGGTCCCTCTGTAGAGAATCTTTTATTAGTCTGTGTGGGGTTGGCTTTTTCATCATGAAATGCTTATTTGTTCCTTATCATGGAAGTATTTCACTTCTCCATCAATCTTGAAAGAGAATTTTGCAAGACATAATTGTGTGGGCTGGAATTTGTTTTCATAGAGGACTTGAAGTACTCTGCTCCATGTTCTTCTTGCCTTCATGGTTTTTGAAGAGAAGTCTGCCATTATTCTGATGAGTTTTCCTTTAAATGTGATCTGTTGTTTTTTTTCTCTAGCAGCTTTCAGTAATTTGTTGTTGTGCTGGATTTCTGGAATCTTGAGTATTATGTGTCTCAGTGTGTTTTCAATTGGTTTTATGTTCTCTGGAGTTCTGTATGATTTGCTTATCTGAATGTCAGTTGGTTTCCCCATATTGGGACATTTTCTACTATGACTTCTGCCCATATTCTTTTTATATCATTTGTGTTAATTTCTTCTTTCTCATTGATGCCTATTTGTCTCTTGTTGTTTGTCTCATGTTGCATCATCTTGCAGGTGATGAATTATTTTTTTCTGCATCCTATTTGTTTTTAAGAGATCTTTTCTTACCTTTTCTGTACCTGCAATGGTGTCTTCAGGATCTGCAAATCTATCTTCACTTTCACTGAAATGGTTTTGCAAACTTGTGATTGAGATTTTAAGTTCTTCTATATCTCTATATCTGTTTGACTCTGCTTCTTGCAAGCTATTTCTTTCCTCTGTTGCTCATTCAAGGAATCCTTCATTTTTCTAATCTCCTTTATTTTTTCATCAGTGTCTTCTTGAGAAGCAGTTATTAATTCTTTTACTTCAGAAATTATTTCTGATCTGAGTCCTCTATATCTTTCTTCATTTGATTCTTTTCTTCATATGCTATTAATGCAGAGATTCCTTCTTTTATTTCAGAGGTTATTTCTGATCTGAGTGCCTCTATTCCTTTTCTGCAGTTGTTTGTTTACTTCAGACACCATTAATCAGACATTTCAGTGTGTGATTATCAATTTCTTCTGTGCTAGTGTCTTCTGCACTTGTCTATGTTGCTCAGGGCCTGAGATTGAATTTTGCTCCTTCTAGTTGTCATTTTGTATAGCACTTTCCTCTGACTTTTGGGGTAGAGCTTTCGTGCAGTTATATCCTTAGCACATACTGAAGTTCAGGTGAAGATCTATGAAGTTTGAAGTCATCCACTTGTGCCTTCCTTGGGTCTGGTTGCTGTGATCCACTTCTTCTTGTTGTAGCCCTTATAAGTGAACATGCTGTGCTCCACTCACAAAATGTTCTGCTCCTGGGCTAGTTGGGTGGTTCTGTCCCCATGCCTCTCTTCAGGGACTTCAGCTGCAGAGTTTCACACCAGGCCTGTATGCCAGGCCTGAGCTGGGTTTGGAGGTGCCTGTAGTGCACGGTGGAAGTTCTCATTCACAAGCCAGGCCTGGGCTGGGTCTGGAGGTGTCCAAGGGGCCCAGGGGAGCAAGGAAGCTCACATACACACTAGCCAGGCCTGGGCTTGGGTGGGACTTTAAGGGTCCCATGAGCATAGTGGAAGTTCTCACTCACAAACGGGACCTGGGCTGGATTCAGAGGGGTGCATGGGTCCGAAGAGCACAGCAGTTCTCACTCATGCACCAGGCCTGGTCTGTGTCCGTAGGAGTCCATAGCATGCAGGTGATCCTGGAAGCTGTCCCACACACTAGCTGGGCCTGGGTCTGGAGGGGTCCTGAGAGTGCGGTGGAAATTCTCACTCACAATCTGGGCCTGGCTGGGTCCAGAAGGAATGTATTCCCATTTCTAGTAAAATCATTATGGTCTTTTATCAAGAGACATGGTTACAAGTTGTGAGGATCCCATACAGGAAATGTTCACTAGAATATTTACTGGACTAAGAGAAGGTATTCCTCAGCATCTCTGGGCAACTGAAATGGATACACAGTTCTCTGAAAAAAGATATATATGGCCAATAAATTTGTGAAGAAAAGTTTGACATTGCTGTTTATTACAGAAAAGCAAAGTAAAATAGTTGGATTCCATCTTATATCAGAAATAAGAGTCATCATGAAGGTGGGAGGATCATTAGACTGGGGAAGGGATTGAAAATATTTGAGAAGTTTTATGTATGTGTACCAACACCACACAGGAAGGTAAATATTATGTACTGTAAACAGGAAGCATAATACCTTTAAAAAAATAAATCAATTAACAAATGCTGGTGAGGCTGTGAAAAAAAGGTGTACTTCTACATTGATGATGGAAATGTATACCATTACAATAAAATCCTAAAGGAGCTTTCAAAAAAAAAATCTTAAGCTAGAAATTCCATTCAACCAAACTGTCTCCCTTCTAGGTATTGTCTCAAAAGAAGCAAAGACATCATATTGCAGTGATATGTGTGTATCCCAGCTTAGTGCAGCACACTTGCACTGGCTAACCATGGAAGCAGCTCTTATGCGGGCAGAGAAGGGAAAAGAGAGAATTGAGGAGGACAGGATGAAAAGACTTAGGATTTATGAGGTCCATGCACATGCAGATATGATCACTACATGCTGCAAATGAGGAGGAATAAAAAAGATTGAAAAGAGAAATGTACATTTAGGTCTATGCACATTGATGTGGCACTGGGGATAGAACCTGAGCCTACGCATTAAGCTATATCCCCAATCCTCCAACTCCTTGGTTCTACTGACTGCATTTCTATGGTCCATGTCATTCAGTTGTGAAGTCTTCATGGCTTCCCAATGACAGTTCCACCTTCAGAACAAAAACCTGTGAAGAGTTTTTGAAAAACCTCTTCTAGAGGTGTGGAGAGGTGCAGAGAGGTGCACACAGTCTGCAGCTAGATTCAAGGAGCCAGTGTCCTGTGCAAAGACAGATGATGGGCTGGAAACCGTGTGGGGAGGAGGACTTTTCCCACTGCAGCTGCTGATACTATCCTCTGCCTGTGGAACACACAGTGTCTGTGTCAGTTTCAGGGCTTGAGCAAAGACTGTACTCATTTGTCTGGAGCCGTGACCAAGTCCCAGGGTTGCAAGAAGCACTGATATCATCCTTCCAGTCTGAGAGGAAATGCGTGCATATCAACTGTGTTCTACCAAGATTTGATTCAGGAGGCCACCAAAATCATTAAACATTTCTTTAAAGATTTTTGCTTATTTGTATGCTTCACTAAGTTGGTGGTATAAATATACAACAGCAGTTTTTCTGGCTTTTCTATGTACACAGTACATGATTATTAACAATAACCATCCGCTGTGCACAGCACACAAAAATTTCTTGTCCAACCTAAGTGTAACTTGGTATTCACTGACCACCTCCCCGTCCCCAGCAGTCAACTCTCCACAGCTGTGGCAAAGCCTGGCCTCAGCATTGTTTTTTTCTCTCTCTCTTTTATTTATTTTTTATTTTTTGACATCAGTTATTTTTATTTTAAAGAAAAAAAATAAAAACAATGGTACAAAATC
>NW_004524669.1:9159229-9160856 GCF_000260255.1 Octodon degus | reverse complement strand
CATATATCACTATGATATGTTGCTTTCAGGTCTTCAAGGAAAATTCCCAGTAGGGGGATAGCAGGCTTGAATGGGATTTCCAGTCCTAGTTTTTGACAGAGTCTCCACACTGATTTCCATAATGGTTGCACCAGTCTACACTCCCATCAACAGTGGAGAAGGGTTCCCCTTTCCACACAGCCTCTCCAACATTTGTTGTTGATTAATTTCTTTATGATAGCCAGTCTTACTGGGGTGAGATGGTATCTCAGTGTTGTTTTAATTTGCATTTCATGGATGGCTAGTGATGTGGAGCATTTTTTCGTATATTTATTCGCTTCTTTATTTTGGTCCTCTGAGAAGTGTGTGTTCATTTCAGAGGCCCATTTCTGGATTGGGTCTTTAAGTTTTGGGCCCTAGTGTTTTTTAGTTCTTTATAAATTGTAGAGAGCAGACCTTTGTCCCAGTGCTTATTTGTCAAGATGTTTTCCAAATTCGTGGGTTGTCTTTTGACTTTGTTGATAATTTCTTTTGACGGGCACAAACTTCTCAATAAGAGCAGATCCCAGTTGTTAATTCTTTCAAGAGGTCCCCTTGCAATTTGATTTTTGTTAATGAACCATTTGCCTACTCCTATGTCTTCAAGAGTTCCTCCTACTTTCTCTTCCAGGAGATATAGGGGGTTTCTGGTTTAATGTTTTGATTGTTAATACATTTTGACTTTAGCTTAGTGCATGGTGATAGACCTGAGTCAAGTTTTAGGTTTTGGCATATAAAGAGCCAGTTATTCCAGCACCATTTGTTAAGGAAGCTATCTTTCTTCCAGTAAGCATGTTTGGCCCCTTTATCGAAGATCAAGTGGCTAAGTGTGTTTGTAGAGGTGTCTGCATCTTCTAATCTATTCTACTGATCCTCAGGTCAATTTGTTGCCAGTACCATGCTGATTTTATCACAGCAGCTTTGTAGTATAATTTCAAGTCAGGAATTTTAATGCTTCCTGCCTTGTCTTTATTGCCCAAGATTGAATAGTCTATCTTTCTTCTAGTAAACATCTTTGGCCCCTTTGTAGAAGATCATGTGGCTGAGTGTATTTGCAGAGGCTTCTATGTCTTCTAATCTATTGCATTGATTCTCACGTCTGTTTTATTGCCAGTATCATGCTCATTTTATCACAATACCTTTGTAGTGTAATTTCAAGTCTGGAATTTTAATGCTTCTTGCCTTGTCTTTTTTGCCCAGGATTGCCTTCACTATTCTAGGTCTTTTCTGCATCCAAATAAATATTTGGAATGATTTCTCTAGATCTGTGAGGTATGTTGGTGGTAGTCTGATAGGGATTGTATTAAATCAGTACAGCAATTTTGAGACTATGGTCATCTTTACAATTTTGGTTCTTCCTATCCAGGAGCAAGGAATATCTTTCCATTTTCTGAAATCTTCTATGATCTCTTTTTTCAGAGTACTTAATTTTCCTTGAAAAAGTCTTTGACTTCTTTAATTAGATTAGTTCCAAAGAATTTCATTTTCCATGGTGCTATTGTAAGACTTATTGTTTCTTTAATTTCCCTTTCAGTGTGTCTGTTACCTGCGTACAGAAATACTATTGAAATACTATTGTATCCTGCTATGCTAGTGAATTTCTATATTA
>NW_004524669.1:9147289-9154713 GCF_000260255.1 Octodon degus | reverse complement strand
ACTTCTTTCTGCTGCAGGTGTTAGAGTTGAACCCTTTGTGTCTCTCTGGGAAGATGTTCTGCTCCTGAATCAGCTGTGTGGTTCTTGCCTCTAGCCTCCTTGCAGGGAGTTCTGCTGAAGGGTTCCCTGCTGGGCCTGCGCTCTGGGTCTGTTCAGGATCCCGCAACCTCGGTCATCTCCTGGCCTCAGCATTGTAAGGAGGAAACTGTTCTTCCGAGGATTCATGCTCTCGTGACTCCAGTGAATGGGCCACTTCTCCATCACTTTAGAGGGTGGTGAGGAGGAGTATTATGGTGGAAGGCTGTGGTAGAAGAAAATTGTTCAGCTCGAGGCCTCCAAGAAACAGAGAAGAGTGAAACATCCAGGAAGGAAAATGCTGGGACAGAACAGGACCTTCAAAGCCAGGCCCTGGAGCTTTCCTATTCCATCAGACCCCAGATCCTAGTAAGCACAGTCAGCCAATGACCTCACCAAGGAGCTCTCATGAGCTAATCACTGTCCACAAAACCCCACCACTCTGCACAGAGGCTTTCAGGGACATTTTAGATCAAACCATGACCAACCCTCCAAGTCCATGGTGCTCCTGACTGCATTTCTACTGTCAATGTCTGTGACACTGACATGTTTAGATTCCTGACAGGGTTAGGTCACACAGTCCTTTTGTTTGAGGGCCTTTCAGGTATGTCTTCCAATTGTCAAAATGCTCTGCACTTCCATCCATGTTGTAAGTGATATGGTTTCATTTTTGCTATAATTGTATAGCATTCCACTACATATGAATATCCCCCATTTTATGTGCCCACTCCTCCAAAGAAGTAACTTAAGCAAAACAGGCAGTACAAGCTGGGTATAGTAGTGAATACCTGTAATCCCAGCATTTTGGGAGGCTGAGACTGCTGAATCTCGTGTTTGAGTTCAGCAGGGTAATTTTGTGACTTAGAATTCTCATGATTAAAAAAAAAGTTGGGAATGTAGCTCAGTGTGCAGGCTTGGGTTTCATCACCAATACCACATCTATGTAGACATAAGTGTACATTTCTCAGAAGAAGCCATACAAATAGCCAACAGAAGAAAAAAAGCTCATGTCAGTCATGATCCAGAAAATGGAAACCAGAAACACAATGAGTTGTGGCCTCCCTCTGTAAGAATGGCTGTGATGAAATAGATACAGGATAACAAGTTCTGGGGAGCATGTGGAGAGAAGGGAACCCTCACACATTTGTTAGAAATAGAAATTAGTGCAACTGTCAGAGAAAACAGGGTGAAGTTCTTCCAATGCTAAACATAGAAGTACTGCACAGTCCAGCAATCCCAGGACTAGGTGTGCACCCAGAAAGTGAGAGCTTCAGGTTATGGGACACATGTGCAGCATAGTTCATAGAAGTTACAACAGCAATACATACCATACACTACTCAAAAAAAAAAAAAAAGCCACCCACACTCTCAGAGATGCTGGCTGACCCACCAAGACATTGGACATTGCCTAGGTGACAGAGGTATCTTTTCCCCTCTCCTGGGGACATCATGATGAGCTCTTCTCCCAGACACTTTCCACAGCAAGTGCTTTTCCCAGCTCCAGGTCCTCGCATGGAGTCAGCCATGCCAGCATGACCAAGATATTGCGTCTGTGAAGGTCAACAAAGCCCAGGTCCCTCTCAGTGGCATCAAGCACTAGAGGGTCAGTCAGGGGCAGGGTCTAAGTCAGGAAACTCCGCAGGGAGATGCTGGGGATGTGACCTAATGATGGCCAAGAATCAGCAGGGAAACCACTGGGTTTATATAGGGTACAGCAGACTTGATAGATAAATTTGTGCATGGAGGAAGTTAGTAGTGATTGAAGTTACTGTGGGGATTAGTGCAGGCACATAACACCTCTTAAGTCATTTCTATCCATCCTGCTCCCACCTTCCCTGGACCTTCCATTTCTTCATCTTTACCCTTTGCAAAAGTTCTATTTTCTTTCTATATTTCAATTGTTTTCATTTACTTCTCTCCCTCTCCCCACTTCCTACACCTCTTGTTTACTTTTTATTTGAAAAAGATCTTTCTACTTTGTATTTTCTCCTTCACTTTGGTCTTCATTTCTCTCTCAGCTTTCTCATCTAAGAGAAGCCATATGATACTTAAGGTTGTGTGTCTGTCTTGTTTCACTTAATGTGATGGTTTCAAGATGCACCAATATCCATGCCAGAGCCTCAAGTTTGTCGTTCTTGGTGGCACAGTAGGCTTCACTCCTTGTCTACACAACATTGTCCTTACCCATTCATTTGTTGTGGGACAGATAGGGCATTTCTAAGATTGAGCTGTTCTGAACTGTGATGCTCTGAAACAGGTAAGCAATATGCAGTAGTGCAATGTCTTAACTGTCAGGGAAATCCATAGAAGGGGACTGTCTAGGTCAAATGGATGGCTTTTAACAGTTTGAGGAAGCTCCACCCCAAATACCATAATGATTGTAACTAGAATGAACAAACACTTGTAGAAAGAAGTACAAACAGCCAACAAATGCATGAGAAAATGTTCAATATACTAGACCATGAGAGAAGTGCAAATTAATAGAACAGTGATGTTCCATATTATACCAGAAAGTATGGCAATCATCAAAAAATCAATAAAGGGGCCCCAGGAGATGGCTCAGTAGAACAAGTGCTTGCCTGGCAAATGCAAGGGCCTGCATTCAATCCCTGGTTCTGCCAAAAAATAAAAATCAATAAAGAAGGATAAATGTGAGTTTTACTAACAAGTAGATGCACCTTGAGACCACAGTGTGAAATAAATCAGACACACAAGCTTAAACACTGCATACAAAACTCAAAATATAAATCAAGACCAAAATATGAGATAGAAAATGAGAAGTGGAGAGACAGAACCTTCTTAAATAGGAAGGGAATGAAAGGATGGAGGGAGGAAGGGCAGTGGGAGGGCAGGGGATGACACCAGGAGTTAAGCTGTCTCCTGCACAGGCACCAACTCTAGGGAAGGCGTGCAAACATTGTGTACTGCAAAAGTGCAGGAACAATGGAAATGCGAAAGAAAAATACTGATAAATTCTGGTGCATTTGGCACCATGCCCCTACACTGTTGTGAAAAATGAAAAATAGTAAAATCATTCAGTGATTTCAGAATCAAAAAAGGAAACATGTCATGAAGGCTGTACCATGAAAGCATCAAAAAGTCCTTGAAAAGTTCCTTTAAAAGATTTCAGCAAGGAACCCAGCACTTGGGTGGCTGAGGCAGAAGGATCCTTGTGAGTTTGAGGCCAGCTGGGCTACAAAGTGAGTTCAAGGATAGTCAGAACTGTGAAGGAAAATCCTGCCTCAAAACAAAACACAGTCTTTTATAACTACAGGACAATAATTACAAAATGTCTGAAAAACATACTATAAAGGAAGATTATATCTGATTAGTTCAGTTGAACAATATAGTAACAGAATGACCAATTTTTCCTCAGTGGATTTGTACACAAGCACTGCTTTTCTCTTGAGAAGATTTCTAGAATGGTGGGAAAGACCCTCAAAGTACAATTCATACACAGCTTTAGTCACTTGGACAGAACAGTGCATGCACAAGACCCCAGTCCCTGGCATCGAGAGACAGATCCAACCAGACATGCTCTCATTTGCCTAGAGAATCAGATAGCGCAGGCTGGGCATGAAGTGCACCAATGAGGATGAGACAGGGGTTTCCATAAAGGAGACCACCTCTGCCTCCAAGCACAGGAACCCCACCTCCAAGGGGACTGTGGCCCAGTGCAAAGGACAAGCTCTGCAGGGTTCAGAATGCACGGGGAGCAGTGACACTGTGACAATGGGAAGGGAAGCCACTCAGGTGAGGTCTCTGAGCCCCCACATGGGCAGAAAATGAGTGGATTTGAATCCTTTAAACTTAGGCTTCCTCTCACCTGCCATGATGGGTAAGCTGAAAGTGTAGATACCACAGTTGTTTCATGGTCTGCACGGGAAGGAGAAAACATTCATGATCATGAGACAGGCTCAACGATTCATGAGAGACAACAGCCAGGGCCTGCTCTGCTCAGCGGAAGGGAAGGAGCCAGATCTATGCTGTCCATAATGCACAGGGAAGTTCAAGGCACTCTGCTGGAGTGCTAAAGGTGGGGCTTGAGCATGAAAGAAGTGGTTGTGTTTGTGGCCTCGCTTGGGACAGAGGGCATGGGCACAGTCCCTCAGGAGCCCTGCTGCTCCAGGGGGGGTCATTTCAACATTTGCATCATCTGACCCACAGGCAGAGTGATCAGGGGGACCAGGGCAGGATCCAGCTCCTCCCCAATTGCCATCTGGAAAAGCTTCCCTAAGGGTGGTCGGTGCCTCTGCCTCTCCATTCTTCCCGCAAAACAATGAATCAAGGGGTTGGCTGTTCGCAGACAAGCACAGTAACATGAGCTCCCTATGGTAGGGAAGGTGGGAGGCAGCAGAATTGAAAATGCCCAGCAATGGTTGTGCCAAACATAGAAGGGACACGGTGGTGAGGCCCACAGAGATGTACAGCTTGTGGGGTGGGTGCACGAGGGAGTTGCACTTGCTTTTGAGCAACATAATCACAGTGCCCAGCAGTGTTGCACACAAAAGAATGAAAAGATAGTAGAAGTTGTGTCTCCTGGTACAGTGCAGACCTCAGTCACCCAGAGGAGGGCTCGCATGGCAGCTGCAGAAGGAAGGCACAAGCCTGGACACATGGACACAATCCCTGTGGGCCAGGGTTGCTGCTGATCCCAAGCCTGCAGTGAGCAGGGAGGGTCCATCTAGGTCCTGCTTATCCCAGGGTGAAGGTGCTGAGAGCACAATATAGGGGCAGTGACCAGAGGTCAGCCTGGGACAGGTCCGGCCAAGTGAGGGACTATGGAAACCTGAAGATAAATATTATAAATAATAGGCTTTGGGAGGATCAGGTCCAAACATCAACACCAAGGGAACAACTCCCAGCACAGGCACAAGGGCTGAGTGGGTACCCCACCACAGAAACAGAGGAGAATAGGAGCACAGGGAAAGACACTGAACATCAGGGCAGGGACATGCCTATGGGAACTAGGAGGAGAGAGCTGGGCACATTCCTAAGGGTAGCTGTAGAGAAAGTCAGACACAAGCGCTGACTAGGACTGAACGGGAATTGAGATGCACACCTCCCAGGGAGAAGGGTCTCCTGCTCCTCCCCTGCTCAGGATGGAGCTGAACTGGGATCCTCAGTTGCACTCCATGAGAAGAGAAGACAGGGCCACAAAGACAGCGCACTACGAATGTCTGCAGAATTGCTCATGTGACACCTGAGGAGATCCTGGGACAGCAAGGACAGGCAGTTATGTGTCCTGCTGACCACATGTCAACATTTGGGCTTTGCTGCTTTAACTGGGTGAATTAAAACTGGGTAGCTTATTTTTTTAATAATTTTATTGAGAAACAAATGGCAATGAGACAGTTTCAAAACTGATTACTAGCACAGTTTCAATAATTAATACATTTCATATTGTTGTCTTAGTGGTTATTCATTGTGCAAGATGTAGACATGATATCCTTCCACAAACACTATTAGAACAAATCTCTCTATTCACTGAATTACGAGAATGCAGCTGGACATCTATCCTATTTTGAATATATGGATACAAAATGGTCATTCATTTGTATCTCCCTTTTTTGTTTAGTTTTGTCAGAGAAGGGGATTTCATTGTCATTCAAATATTGTAGATGTGTGAATTCAGCAAAATTTTTCAATATAGTCCAGTAGCCCATAATAGTAGTGGGTTTTCTGTAAGACTGGCTATGTCAGAAGTTATTGACTTGAGCCTTTTACAGCTCAGCATATTAATATGGCTTTACTTTTTATACTTCGTTTTTATACTTTTCTGCTAGATGGTTAAGACCAAGATAAAACAAGACCTATATAACAAGAAATGTAACTTTTGTATCTGATGTCAGTCAAATCCCATCAGGATTTATCCTGAAACCCTGTATCACAGTTTGTAGGTCCTTAGGCAGTGTCAACCATGTGGATGAGTCACCCCCATTGCTTCACTGATTTGCTCTCTGTGAAAGCCTGAGAGAATGTTTTCTCTCCATGTGACTCTCCTTAGGCACACTTTACATCCTTGGTCACTTTCCTCTTTAGCCCCATAATCTCCTTGATCAGAAAATTTGAGACACAACTGAGTTACAGGATGTTACAGTACAAGTTCTCCTATGTCCTGAGTCTTCATTGACCTTGAAAGGCTAGAGCCAAAATGTTGGCTGTCCTTGCAGCCCTTATTTTTCTCTAATTTTTGGTCTGCAACCTGAGGTTGTTAACACTCCAGAAGAGAAGTTTATTATTATCCTACAACATAGGCAGTTGAACTTAACTTCACTATCTGTCTGAATATCAAACATCTCAGATATAGCATGCAACAGGTGTTTTCCACCGTGTTGATATGTTAAGCTTTAAGTCCCTACAGAATATGGAAAAAAAGTCACAGGACTGTCCTGCTACAATGCTGTATATGGTTAGATTTCTAAATTTCTGTGTAAAAACATGTAACTGTTTATTCCTATTTTTTAAAAAACTGGGCAATTTAAAACTGGGTGAAATTATTTTCCTTTACCAAAAGGATAAAATCAAATGACTGTCTAGTTGCTGGGACTCAGGACTTGCCACCTACAACTGAAGGAGCACAGGTCTATTTGGCTCATGTCTCTAGTTTGGCAACTGTCAGCTAGACAGGACTGATGTCAAGTGCCTGGCAGAGAGGAAAGCTTTTCATAGTGAGCAGGAATCAGATAGTGAATGTGGAGGAGCTGGGCAGGGGCACAGACCCATCCTCACCATTCTAGAGACCTCCCCTACCCAAGACCCACACCTCACACTAAGTCAGCCACAGCCGCCCAGGACCTGGTACCTCTCGGAAGCCCCACTGAGTGGGTGATGCTTCTCCATCTGAGCCATGAGCACTAAACCTCGTGCCTGAAAGATGGTCTACCTGTTATGGTTTGTATCTAGTTGTCCCTCCAAAGCCTCATGCAGTCAAGGAGCAGCTTTGGAATTTATGATTTATTCCTATGGGTGTGGGTGCTGTGCCCACCCTGGGGCAGGTGAGAAGGGGAGAGAGGTTGGCTAGCCACCTGATCTGCTGCCGCTCCCTTGACTCTTCACTCTTTGCCACTGCCATGAAAGCTGCTCTGTGCCATGTGCCACTGCACCACGGTGCCAGCCAAGTACAGACTGAAAGCTCCACTGTGAGTTGACTAAACCTTTCCTTCCTTCATTTTGGTTCTTGGGTATTTGTCCCAGCAATTAGAGTACAGTAACTAAGACGCTACCTGAAAATAATCAGCCTGGAAAAGCACAGATCGAAATGCCAACCCAGCCAGGCTATCACGGACTTACCCAGTCACAATTCTCTTGAGATCCTAAATTCTAATCTTAGTACTAAAAGAATATAT
>NW_004524669.1:9141451-9146898 GCF_000260255.1 Octodon degus | reverse complement strand
GGACAGGGGCCGAGTGGAGCACACAGAATGTAGATCCTTACCTTTCTCCACTTTCATCACTTGGAGAGACTGCTGTCTGCCTCTTGCAGCCAAAGCGTCTCTCTGCAGAGTTGGTCCAGGTGCTTTATGTGAGGACAGACCAGCCTGGATGGATGGCCCTGACATGGATGCAGCCTCTTGGAAGGGACCCAGGAGTACTCAGGAAGACACCTCCCATCCCTTCTTCACACAGTTCCATCCAAGTGAGGACTAATGGGACAAAGTGCTAGAGGATGGAGGTAGCCAACAGGGCATCAGAAAATGCGGAGCACTCTTGGGGAGAAAAAACAACATCATCATCAATAACAATGTCCTGCCTGAGAGGAAGTACAGATGTTTCTGCACCACAGACTGTACTCTGAATCTGGAGGTCATCCTGAGCTCAGTAGTGGCATAAACCCCCATTAGTCTCCTTTCCCATCCCCTCCCAAAGTGCTACTTCGTTCTGCTTTCACTGGTTTTCAATACCAAGTGAGCCTACATTTCCCAGTACATAAATACCTGCTCTTGTACTGGAAACTACTAATGACATCAAGTCATTTTGCCAGTAATGGCCAAGATCAGGGGGTTTGGTTTAAAAGTAAAAGGAAATAGATTGAAAATACCACAAGATACCATGGGTAATGTAATCTATTGTAAGTACAAAATTTGGCCCAATTTTTCCATGTCCTAAGACTTCTGGGCATCTAAGAGTCAGGACTGTGCACTGCTTAATCTGGAGCAGACAGCTCAATGTCAGGGTTTGGCCTCAGTACTGATAGCTATGTATAGCCAGACTTATGCTCTGAATCAAGAGTGCATAGCAGAGTGAAATAATTTGGAATATTTGCTGTTTTTCCAGGGGAAGCACGTGAAAGTAGAGACAAAGACAAAAATTGTTGCTAAGTAAATCAACATTAGAAGAAATCAAGTACTTTTTATAGGAACAAGAAAAAAGATATACTGAGGATATTTCATAAATCAGTGAAAGCCTACACATTACACTCTCAGTGGTGCAAAACAATGGATTTTTTGAGAAGAGGGTCCCTAAAATACCTGATCAACCAGGTCTACCTATGTATATGTATTCCCAAATTCAGCCATCCAGGTCCCTGCAGCCATGACCAGTAGGGCCCTGATTACTGTTAAAGCTGGCATCAGCATCAGCCTTTTTGTTGTGATGCAGGTTTGACGAGTGTACAGAAGAGTTGTGGAGTCAGGGAGGTTCCCCCATAGACGTAACAAGAGGGGCAGAGTGGATAAAGTCATGTACCCCTGTGAGGGAAGTGTGGGAAGCAGTGAGTGTGAACCCAAAGATGCAGTAGAGCCCCAGGAAGCTGGAGAAGCCAGGAACATGGAATGACTGAGGCAAGCTGCACACAATGAGTAGGTCCATCTGACGAGAATCAGTGTGGGCTGCATATGTATGTCAGTGCCACAGTAGGAGGCCTGCACAAGTCATTTGGAGCTTACATCTCAATAAAACTTTTCCCACATGTTGGGCACACAGGTATAGGATTCTCTTAGTTACTCTTCTTTTCATACTGAGACAAAATACCTGATGCTCAAAATTAAAGAAGGAAAGGTTTATTTATGCCACATTTTGCAGATGTTTCTGTCCACAATCACCTGGTTCCAAGACAAGGTGACATGGCAGAGAACAGATCATAGTAGTAGGAAACAGCAAAAGCAGCAAGTGCAGAAAGGGAAGGGGGAGTGTTATGGTTTGTGTCTAGTTGTCCCACCAAAGCCTCATGCAGCCATTGTGTCAGGCTACTAGAATTTGTGATTAATTCATGGTCTAATGCTAGGATTATGGGTATGAGCACTAAATCTGCCCTCTGTGCAGAGTCTCACTTGATCCACTAGTTTATCTATTGCTCTAAGATCTACCTACATATCTATATCTCTATCTACTAATCTTCCCACCTATCTGTCTGTATAACAACTTACTAATCTGTCTATATCCATTCATCTATATACTTAGCTTACAATATCCATCTATCTGTGTCTACCATCTATATGGTCTTTGTCTATCCTCTGTCTATTGATCATTACAAATTAGCTCTCTCTCTCTCTCTCTCTCTCTCTCTCTCTCTCTCTCTCTCTCTCTCTCTCTCTCTCTCTCTCTCTCTCTCTCTCTCTCTCTCTCTCTCCCCCAGGTATGCACTTATTTATTTGCCTATCCTTGCTTTAACAACATATGTGTCTTCTGGACCAACCCCAGGCCCTGCGAGTGTGGAGGAGAGCTTCTGCTCTGTCCTGCCCCTGCCCACCGCTCAAAGCCCAGGCCCTCTGTGTGAGAGAGGTCTTTCCCTGCATTCTCCAGACCTCCCCCGCCTGGCCATACCCAGCACATCCCGCTATCTGAGTAAGAACTTCTGCTGCGCTCTTGGGAGTCCTGCAGACCCACCAAAACACAAAACTGGTGACTGCGTGGGAGAGCTTCTGGGCTCTCTCACCCCCACTCCTCATATCCCTCCAGACTCAACCCAGACCTAGCATATAGGCTTCAGGTAAAATCCTGCAGCTAAGTCCCTGCAGTGAGACTAGGGTCAAAACCACACAGCTAATCCAGGAACAGATCATCTTACCAGAGGTGTACAGCAGGCCCACCTCCAAGGACAACAATAGTAAGGAGCTGAGCACAGTAGCCTAACCTAAGCCAGACACAACTGCATGAACAGAACTTGGTACATCAGTACCTGAATTTCATTAAGTGATAAGAACATAATTGCACCAAAACTCTACACCAAAGGACAGAGGTCAGTGTTAAACAAAATGATAAAGACAAGGAGCAAAATGCAATCTCAGACCTCAAGCCCACCCAGAACAAGTGCAGAGAACACTAGCTCAGCTGAAATAAATGAATCAATAGCATTGGAAGTAAATAAACAACAGCAGAAAGATATAGAGGAACTCAGAGAAGAATTAATTTCTGGAATAAAAAAAACTGAATTTATAGCAGCTGAACTTAAGAATCAAATGCACAAACATATGGAGGAAACACAATGCCCAACGAGAACAAATGCACTGGAAATTAGCTTAGCTGAAATACATGAATTAATAGTGTTGGAAGTAAATAAGCAACTGCAGAAAAGTTTAAAAGAACTCAAAGTAGAGTTAGTGTCTGAAATGAAAAAAGAAATCTCTAAATTCATAGCACCTGAACTAAAGAATCAAATACAGAAGCATAAAGAGGAAACCCAATTTGTAAAAAACTCTGCAGTAAAAGAATTAATAATGGCTTCTAAAGAAGACATTGATAAAAAAAAATGCAGGAGATTTAAAAATGATGGATTCCTTGAATGAGCAATAGGGGAAAGAAATAGGTCCCATGAATCAGAGTCAAAGAGAAGAAGAGGACCTTAAAATCTCAATCACAAGCATAAAAAACCGTTACAGTGAAAGTGAAGATAGAGTTGCAGATCTTGAAAACGCTGGTGCAGCTAGTGAAAAGGTAAGAAAGGATCTCTTAAAAACAGCTAGGATGCAGGAAAAAATAATTCATCATCTGCAAGACGAAGCAAACATGAACAATGTGAGACTAATAGGCATTACTGAGAAAGAAGGAGTCAATATAAATGATATAAAAAGAATATGGGCAGAGGCAATAGCAGAAAACTTCCCAAATATGAGGAAATATTCTGATACTCATATAACCAAAGCATACAGTACTCCAAATAACTTCAAACCAATTAAAAACACACCAAGACATGCAATAGTCAAGATCCCAGAAATCCAACACGAGAATATCATACTGAAAGCCACTAGAGAAATGAAGCAGATCACATTCAAAGGAAAACCCATCAGAATTACGGCTGACTTCTCTTCACAAACCATGAAGACAAGAAGAGCAAGAATTAGCGAATCAAAAAGCTGGTTCTTTGAAAGATTAAATAAAATTGATAAGCCCCTAGTCAACCTCATCAAAAAGAGGGAAGAAAAAATTCAAATACAAGCAATAAAGAATGATAAGGGTGTAACTACTACAGACCCAGTAGAAATTCAGAAGATTATCAATAGCTACTTTGAAAATATTTACACTCACAGAATAGAAGCCACAGATGAAATGGACACATTCCTAGAGAGGTGCAAACTACCAAAACTGAATCAAGAAGATACAACAACTCTCAATAACCCAATAACAGCCATTGAAATGAGGAATGTAATAAAAAGCTGCCGACAAAGAAAAGTCTAGGTCCTGATGGATTCACAGCTGAATTCTACAAGAAATTCATAGAAGATATAATCCCTATACTTCTCAAACTCTTCAGTGAAATTGAAAAGGAAAGAGTTTTCCCAAACTCATTCCTGGAGGCAAGTAGTGTGCAGATACCAAAACCAGGGAAAGACACAACTAAGAAAGAGAACAACAGGCCAATCTCCCTCATGAACATAGAAAAATTCTCAATAAAATCCTAGCAAATAGAATACCACAAATCACCAAGAAGATCATACACCATGACCAGGTAGGGTTCATCCCTGGGATGCAAGGATGGTTCAATATTCGAAAATCTATAAATATAATAAACTATATCAATAGAGCGAAAATTAAAAACAGTGTGATCATTTCCATTGATGCAGAAAAGGCTTTTGACAAAGTCCAACACTCATATATGTTCAAAGTCCTACAGAAAATTGGAATAGATGGCCTCTATTTCAGTCTGTTAAAAGCCATCTATGACAACCCAATGGCTAATATAATTCTCAATGGGGAAAAACTGAAATCTTTTACTCTCAAATCAGGTACAAGACAAGTATGTCCTCTATCATCCTCTTCTTCAATATAGTTCTGAAATAAGTAGCTAGAGCCATTAGACAAGAGGGAGAAATAAAAGGAATAAGAATAGGTAAAGAAGAAGTGAAATTATCATTATTTGCAGATGACATGATACTTTATTTGGAAGACCCAAAAAACTCCATTAAGAAACTACTACAGTTGATAGACAAATTCAGTAGCATAGCAGGATACAAAGTCAATACCTAAAAGTCAATAGCTTTCCTCTACACAGATAACAAATACACTGAGAGGGAAATTATAGAAACAATACCTTTTACAATAGCACTGAGGAAAATGAAACACCTTGGAATTCATCTAACTAAAGAAATCAAACATCTTTTCATGGAAAATTACAGTATTTTGAGAAAAGAGCTCATAGAGGATTTCAGAAAATGGAAAGATATTCCCTGCTCCTGGATAGGAAGAACCAACTTCGTAAAGATGGCCATACTCCCAAAATTGTTGTATAGATTTAATGCAATCCCTATGAGACTACCACCAACATACCTCCCTGACCTAGAGAAATTGTTCCTAAAATTTATCTGGAACCAAAAAAGACCTAGAATAGCAAAGGCAATCCTGGCCAACAAAGACAAAGCAGAAGGCATTACAATTCCTGACTTGAAATTATACTACAATGCTACTG
>NW_004524669.1:9134808-9139581 GCF_000260255.1 Octodon degus | reverse complement strand
ATATTAATACGATGAGCTGTAAAAGGCTCAAGTCAATAACTTCTGAGGAAAATGCACTAATATTATAGACTGCCAGACACTGTTAGATTGTTTAGTTGAATTCAAACACCTGTTGTATTTAGATACCCATAGAATAATCACCTCTGACAGGACATAAAAAAGGATATGAAGGAAAGATCATTTTGTACTTAAATATACAAAATAGGATAAATTTACAGCTACTTTTGCTTAATTCAATGAGAAGAAAGAGGTGTACTAACAGAGCTTGGACAGAATATCCTGTCTACTTCTTGTACTATGGATAACCACTAAGAAGATATCAATGTACAGTTTATTGATTATCAAAACTGTCCTATTAATCATCGGTGAAACTGTCTTATTCATATTTATTTCTCAATAAAAATTTTTAAAAACATATGTGTCTTCTACTACATCACCACCTGCCTCTCTCTGCCAGCTAATCCAGTGTCCACCAATCTCCATCCAGGAATCATGTCTCCGAACAAGCCTCTCCCTGCACATCTGACCCTCTTTGCAATGCCTTGTTCTCCCTGACTGACCTCTACATTCACTTGCAAAACTTTGAGTTACCCCATGTCAGTGAAAGTTGAAAAGTATTAAAGGAAAATACTTGAAGGAAAGAAGTCAATAAATTTTAAATTCACTGTTCTTATAGTAAATTGTACTGTTAGAATTATCTTATTATTCATTATTGTTGTTAATGTCTTGTTCTGGCTGATGTATAAACTCAACTGAAGCATAGGCCTGTGCATATAGACTTTGATCCTATCATGCATTATGTGCATCCACTGGGGAACTAGACAGGTCCACTGAGAACAACATGACAACCCAGACCCCTAAATGGAGGGCTTATTTTTTCATACCTCTATGTATCACTTATTCAGCAATAATAAAGTACACTTATATGCATGTATGTTTGTGTATTTTATACACATATGTGAGTGTGTGTGTGTACTTTTGGTTCTTCAAGAAAGAACAAAATTAGTTGTGCCACCTCTCGCTGAGGCCAACATCCTGAGTTTCTGTTGACAAAAGTCCTGATCAGGATGTGTCCTTGCATGTCAAGTGTGAAACAAAGTCCTGGGTCACCCCGTCCTTCCACACTCTGCTTCTGTGCCTGAATTAATGAGGCCACTCAAGTAGAAGCCACAAGTGCTTGTATGGGGTTTAAAGTAACTAAAAACCACCATGCCTTATTTATGTGGGACTTACTCCTGGGGTCCAAAGTAGCAAATTAGAGTTTCAATGAGCTTAAGTAATCATGAGAACTTGAGCTTGCAGGTATGCTGTGTTGTCTTGCAGCAGAAACAGTGCAAGTGTTCTAAAAAGCATCTCTGTTTTGCCAACTAGTGCAACTTCATGGCTGTATAAGTCACACACATTGTGTACTGGAGAGAGGCAGGTGGCCCTACTGACCAATTTCCTGGGATATGGGTTCCTCTACCTCCGCCTTTTCATGAATACCCAGCCTAGCATGCAAAACCAATTTTGGAAATTTTCCAAAGGAATTTCTCAGACATCAGGACTTACACATGTGGAGACATTTCTGAAGGAGGCAGAGCTTCCCATACCTTGAAACCTAAGAATTGAAGCAGACAACTTTTGCTTAAGGTTCCCACCTCTATCTGCCACAGCTAGTCTGCTTACAAAACAAACAATGTGCATTTTGATTTGCGCAATGCAAGTGAATGACGAGCAGCCAAGGGACCCAGTCTGCCACCTCATGATGAGGGAGAGGGACTTGCCTGTCTATTGCTTCCAAGATCTTCAAAGCAGCCCCAGGTTCTACAACTATGTTTTCCCAGTGCTCTGGGTCCTTTAAAGTTGCCAAGAGGTGGCTACAGGTAAGCAGTGGAAGGCCAGAGGTATCTCGTCAGCCATTACCCAGGACTCTTTCACCATGAAGTGCTGTTTCTACAGCTGTCACAAAACCACTGACTTCTACATCCTGGCAAGTATGAGAGCCTTCGGTGCCTGAAGGGACACTTCTGCTGGTCAAGTCTGCGCATTGAAGAACACAGGTGTGCATTACATCAGCAACAATAGCAGCAGGCAGCTGAAGAGGGAGCGAGACATCTGCATCTGTATAATACTTACATATCATTGTCACATCTTTACATTATTTTATGCTGAGCTCACTTATACATGCATAGTTTTGCCCCATTGTGCACCTGTGCTGATAACAGGGTTGTGCCCTTGAAGCTGTCCATGCCCAACAGTTTGACCATGGTGGAGCAGTACTTTGCAACCTATTCAGTATATAATTTAGAAGGACTTAGGTAGGAGGCCTTCAAGGGCCACCTACCCACACATGATGGAAGAATGCAGAACAGCTGTATGAACACTGGAAAGTTCAAGGAGTGACTCAAACATATGGAGGTCACAGCAGTCCAGGACAAGGCTGTGTCAGAACACTGAAGACAGTGCCTGCAGACTAAAGGAAATGGAAACACATGTCCAAAGGCAGTGGTGAATGCCACAGGTCTTCCAGAGTCATCAAGGACAGAATGCCTTGCTTCCCTTTGAATTCCACTCAGTCTTGAAGCCACAAGCTTGGTGCCACCCACAGCCAGGGCAGGTCTTCCCTGCTCAGTCTACCTGCAGGCCTCATGCCAATGCTGCACAGATCCATAGCACTGGGTTCCACTAATGCGATAAGCATATCTTCATCCATTCATACTGACATCACAGTTAACTTTCACAAAATACTTTAGTACACACTTGTAAGGATCAATTAATCCCAGCATGATCCATTCTATCCAAGGAGAAAATGGTGGCAGGAATGAGGAAAAGACAGACAAAAAGACAAGAGCTGGGTTAGGTGGTGACTCATCTGCCTGGTTGACAAAACTAGCTCCAAACAAGAATATGGACATTTATTTATGCCTTGGCAAAGTTGGTAACACATGACACGAGGTTGCCTAGATACTAATAGCCCACAACATCCAGGCAGGATGTTTTTCTCAAGACTGAGGTAGCTTGATTGAAAGAGTAATGAGGCCTAGTCCTACCCTCCCACCTAGGCTCAATTTCAGCTTGAGCAGCTCCCAACACCAGTTCTGTGAAACAATTGCAAAGTTTACTAAAAATAGGAAAACAAACAGGTTCTGTAGCAAAGAACCCATTCTACTTGGGCAGAGTAGAACCAGGAAAATACGTTCTACAAAAGGACAGTGGTCCACCTTGCAAGAGAGAACATAGTGGCCAAAAACTCAGTGTGGACATAACTTTTGTATCACCGATGCCTCAGGCTGTCAGGTGTAACCCATCCCATTGAAAACCTCCTGCAAATCCCACAGGAAGTCCACATGCAGGGCTTCAGGATCTGTCCTGCACGTGTGCCCTGGAATTTTATAATTAACAAGCCATGCCTACTTCCCCAGCAGTTGGACACATCAAAAATTCCTCTCTCATTTTCCCTTGGAGAGAGACAAACCCCATAATCCTGTGTGGGATGCTGAGGGTGTGGAGGTCTCTGTCTTGCATGGCTTCTTCTGTATGAAAGAGGGTGCAAACCCTCCAGGCTTGAGTGCTACATAAGGGGTGTTGTTGCTCCCGAGCCAGGTTTAAAAGAAATATTTTTTGAATATAATGAGAAGATAATTAGTGATTCTGGAGGTGTTTTTTATGAAACAAATAAAGTAATTTTATTATTATGTTGGGAATATAGAACCCAAATATGATGAGCAGGTTAGATTTTCATGCTTCTTATAGAGAAAAGACTGAGGTTGGATGAGTTATTCAGAGCCTGAAAACCACAGCCTCTGAAACATTTCCCGCATAATGGATCTGATGGAAAACGAAGACCTCAATACAGGTGCTTACTGAGTTGAGGCAAATTAAGGCCATTAGTGACTCTACTTATCTGCTTCCACAGCAACACTGGAACCTTGCTTTCTGAAGAGGATCCTTGGATCTTCCAGAGGTTCATTTAGTCCTGTAAAAATTCTGATGGCCATTTCCCCTGTGGGTTTTTTAAAATTTTTCCCATAATTTTATTGACAGACAAATAGCAATGAGACAGTTTCAAATCAAATTGGTAGGACAGTTTTGATAATTAACATATTGCATACTGTCTTCCTAGTGGTTAATTGCTGTACAAGGTATGGACATGATATCCTATTTACAAACACTATTACAACAAATCCCTCTATTCATGAAGAGAATGTAACTATATATCTATCCTAACCACTTTGAATACACAGATACAAAATGGACATTCATCTGTATCCTCTTTTTTTGTTAAGTTCCATTATTTGAATATTATAGGTATGTTAACTCAGCAAAATATTCTAAAAGAGTCCAGTAGTCCATAATAGTATCGGGGCTTCCGCTTGACTGGAAGTGTCAGAAATTGTTGACCTGAGTCCCCTAAAGCTCAACATAACACCATGGCTTTACTTCTTGTACTTTGTTTTTATACTTTTCTGCTGGATTGTTAAGACCAAGATAAAGCAAGACCTATGCAACAAGAGTTGTAGCTTTTGGGTCTGATATGTTAGTGAAATCCCCTTAGGATTTATCCTGAGATGCTGTACCTCATATTGTAGATCCTTTGTCAGTGTCAGCCATGTGGATGAGTCACGGCCATTGCTTGGCCAATGTGCTCCCCGTGAAAGCCTGAGAGAATGTTTTCTCTCCATGTGACTCTCCTTAGGCACATTCTACATCATCGATCACTTTCCTGTTTGGCCTCATAATCTCCTTGATCAGAAAATTTGGGACACTACCGAGTTACATGATGTTACAGTA
>NW_004524669.1:9127271-9134343 GCF_000260255.1 Octodon degus | reverse complement strand
AAATTAATTATGAAATGCCAGGACGCAGAAAAAAATACAAGTGATAGAGTTTCACTTAACAAAGTAATATGAATTTCACAGTATTTGTTGTAATATATAGTGCTGTCTTCCATTTAGTTGTTCATATTATCAGATATATGCATGTAAATTTGGAAGTAGAAAGAAAGAAATATGTAAGAAATTAAGAAGAGAAAAAGTACAAACAATTGAAAAAAGGAGACAAAAAGTTAAATATTATCTGCTCCTTTCCATAGAACAGCAGAAATGCACAGTACAGTGTACAAACAATTCTGCTTGCATATATCCATAAATCTCTTTCCCCCACTCCAGCTCCCATTCTTCTCCTGAACTCAGTAACAATTTCCTTTTGAATAAGTTCACTCCCTTTTTCCAAGTATCTATTGTACCCTTCAGATTCCATTTTTCTCTTTCAGGTTCTCACAGTGAGGACATAAAGCAAATCTCCAATGGAGTAAAAACAAAACCTACAAACTAAGAAAAACATAGTCGACTGTCTCTTCAACAAAGGCCTTCTATCTAGAACATATAAAGAATTTAAAAAATCAGGCCTTCCAAATTCAAAGACCCAATTCAAAAATGGGCATCTGAAATGACTATATACTTCTCAAAGAAAAAAATACAAATGGCAAGTAAACATATGAAAAAATGTTCAACATCATTATTTATTTGAGAAATGCAAATTAAAACAGCACTGAGATTCTATCTCACCCCATAAAGAATGGCTAACATCAAGAAGTCAGCCAGGCCGGGGAGATGGCTCAGTGAAATAAGCGCTTCCCTGGCAAGCACAAGGGCCTGAGTTCAATCCCCGGTTCCACAAAATAAAAAAAAAAAAAAAAAAAAAAAAGAAGTCAGCCAATAACAAATGCTGGAGGGACTGTGGAGATATAAGAACTCTTCTCCACTGCTGTTGGGAGTGCAGACTGGTACAACCACTATGACAATCAGTGTGGAGATTCCTTAAAAAGCTAGGAATGGAAATCCCATTGGAAGCAGCTATTCCTTTGCTGGATATTTTTGTAAAAGAACTGAAAACCTCATACCACAATGGTATATGGGTACTCATGTTTGTAGCAGTGCAATTTGTCATAGCTAAATCCTGGAAACAACCCAGATGCCCATCAGCTGAAGAATGGATCAAGAAGATATATTTTTATGCAATCGAGTATTATTCAGCTATAAAACGGGATAAATTTGAATCTTTTGTCAGTAAATGGATGCAACTAGAGAACATATTCTTAAGTGAAATAAATCAGACTCACATGTCAATGTGGGATTTTTATAGCTGTAACCATGTCCCCCAATGGAGGAACAGAATAATTCCTCTAGAAATGAAAATAAGGCTAGGAACTTGAACAGCTGTAGGACTGTTCTTGCCTCTTTTTCAGACTTTGGTCTCTCATGGAGACTTTCAGTGTATTTCTTTTTGATCCATGCAATGAATGACAGCCACCTGCTTGAAAAGATAGATTACCTTTAGGAGTTGTAGAACTCCATGCTGTGTTTTATAGATGATTACTGGTAGTCAACAAGCTCCTTCATTACAGATTGCTGCATCACATATAGCATCAGAAATGCATCTTTGGAGTTCGTATAGATAGATAGTTTCTTGTCTTTTACATATCTGCATATCATTTATGTATCTCTCTGTATAGATAGGTAGCATCTTATCTGCTAATAGCAGGGGGGAAGTAAGAGATATGGGCTCCAATTTTTTGACAGAGATCTTTTGTTAAGTTGGAAAGCAGTGCCCTATTGTGAGCTGCCTCTCAATGTTCTTGGACAAAACTGCTTTCATCAGTGAACCACACTTTATACAGATCATGGAGAGCACATTACTGATATCCTACCTGCTTGCGTAGTCAGAGATTGCTTGCCAAAAAGAGTGACTAACTTCTCAGCCTACATGACAAAGATCAAGTATTGTAAGTACTACAAATTTTATAATAATTTCAGGAGTGTCAAAGACCATGGCCTAACACTTGGTAAGCCCTTCTCATATTAACAACAAATGTCCTGTGCTCTAAAAAGGCACTGTCACCTTATGGGAAATCAGGACTTCTAGTTTCTGCCTTAAGGTTACTTTTATGACTTCCATTGTTCTCAAAGCTGTAACTGCTAGTGCTTCCAGGCTTGCTGGCCATCCAGCTCCCCCATCATATGATTTTTTGGCAAGTATGTACTGGGCAGAGTTCTTGTTCTTTGGATTACAATAGCCAAAACAATTCTTTGCTCTGACATGTAGAGGAATAAGGGTATTTTTTACAGTTTCAAAGCTGATTAATAGGACATATTCAATAATTAATACATTGTACATTGTTATCTCCTTAGTGGTTATCTATAGTACAAGAAGCAGACAGGATATCCTGTCCAAACACTATTACTACAATTCTTTCTTCTCATTGAATTAAACAAAAGTAGCTGTCTATCTATCCTAACTATTCTGTATATACAAATACAAAATGGCCCTTCCTTTGTATCCCCTTTTTTGTTTAGTCCTATCAGAGATGGGTATTATATTGGCATCTATTATAAGCACTTGAAATTCAGCAAAACAATCCAACACAGTTCAGCAGTCCACAATAATAGTGGGTTATCCACACAAGTTGTTGACTAGAGCTTTTTACAGCTCAGCATACTAATACAGCTTTACTTTATATACCTCATTTTTATACTTTCCTGCTGGATGGTTAAGACCAAGACGAAGCAAGACCTATACAACAAGAAATGTAACTTTTGTATCTGTTAAGGTCAATCAAGTCCCCTCAGGATTTATCTTGTAACCCTGTACTGCAGTTTGTAGATCCTTTGTCAGTGTCAGCCATGTGGATGAGTCACATCCATTGCTTGGCCAATGTGCTCTCTGTGAAAGCCTGAGAGAAAGTTCTCTCTCCATGTGACTCTCCTTAGGCACACTCTACATCATTGATCACATTACCCTGTGGCTCCATAATCTCCTTGATCAGAAAATTTGGGGCACAGCTGAGTTACATGATGTTACAGTACAGGTTCTCCTATGTCCTCAGTCTTCACTTACCTTGAAAGGCTAGGGCCAAAATGTTGGCTGACTTTGCAGCCCTTTTTTTTCTCCTATTTTTGATCTACAAACTTAGGTTGTTAACCCTCCAGAAGAGACGCTTATTATTACCCTGCAACATATGCAGTTCGGTTTACCCTATCTGTCTAAATATCAAACAGGGTTTTGTTAAGTCAGGTATTTTATCATACCATGCAGTGGGATCCACATACTAATTTAGGTCAGGGAGACATAGCATATGCCCAACAGGCCAAATCCATTTGAGCCTTTGCCAGAGTCTGAGAATTGCTCTTAATTTTACTGCTAAATCTTCTCTTAGCATAGAAGAGTGCATGGTGAAGTAATTAGTAACTCACTGTTGATTCTGGCCTTCAAGAAGCCATGCCAGAGCAGGAGTAAAAATTTCCTGTGTAGGAGTCCTCTTAACTCCAACTGTGGCTAGAGTTGATCAAAGAGGTGATAGAGTCAGATAAGGGTTTTCCAGAAAGGTAACTCAAAACAGAATAATTACATTGGCTTACCTGTCACATCCAGCACTGTGCAGTCAATCCAGAGAAGTTCACAAGGGAAATTCCATATCTTGCATGTAAGTATGTTGGCTTGCATACAAGGGGGTTATTCATTTCACCATATGGTTACATCCATCAAAGATAATATTCCTTTATATTATTCCTTTAAGTTAAATGTTATACAAGAGTCCTGTACATTGTTTTCTTGTGAAATGTTAATAAGAAGTTAATGTTTTATCCTACCACCAGGTATCTCTTCTATAATTTACTTTCTTTTTGTGGATACAGAAATTACAAATATAATTCTCATTTTCAATTCTATCTATCAAGCCTGCTACATTTGATCACCCCAATGGCTTCTCATTCTCTGCCAGCACTTAGTCACATGACCAGCATTTCCCTGCAGAGTTTTGTGACTTAGCCTCCTTGATATGCTGACTATGCAGTTAGGACTTTGCCCTAGTGCTGGCAGCAAGGGGTATAGGCTTACCTGATGTCACAGGAGCACTTCTTGATGCCAGCTGCTGTGAGGGACTCCTTCTGAGAACAAGGGGCTTGAAGAAAACATGCTGTGCAAAGTGCTTGGAACACAAGCACCCGACCCTCTCTCCAAAAGAGGAAAGAAGAACAAGCCCTCCATGCCTCCTGAGCCAGCCCAAGACCATCGCGTGAGAACTTCAGCAATGCTCTTGGGACTCCTCCAGACCCAGTCAAAGATCAGGCCCCACGAGTGTGTGGGAGAGCTATAATGCTCCCCTGTGCTGGCTGGACCTCTCTGGACCAAGGCCAGTCCTGCTGCCTAAATGAGAACTTCTGCTGTGCTCTTGGGACCCCTGAAATCCTATAGAGCCAGCCCAAGCCTGTCATGTAAATGAGAACTGTGATGAGCTCTGGACCCCTCCAGACCTAGCCCAAACCCAGGACCTACAAATGTGTAGGAGAGCTTCCATGCTCCCCTGCACCCCCTGCACCCTTCAGACCCAGACCAGGCCTGGCATACAGGCCAGAACCACCCAATTAATCCAGGAACAGAACACATTGCCAGAGAGACACAACAGGTTCACTTCCAAGACTGCAGCAGGAAGGAGCTGAGCACAGCAGCTAGACCCAAGCCAGGCACAACTGGATGAATTCCAACTTTGTAGATCTGCACCCTAATTTCAGTAGGTACTAAGGTTATAATTGCACCAAAGATCTACACTAAAAGCCAGACGACAGTGCTATACAAAATGACAAAGAGAAGGAGCAAAATGCAATCCAAGGTCCTGAGCCCACCCAGAACAAGGGCAGAGGACATCAGCACAGAAGAAATTGGGACACACAGAGCTGAAATGTCTGAGTCAATAGCATCTGAAGTAAACAAACAATTGCAGAAAGGTATAGAGGAGCTCAGATCAGAAATAGCCTCTGCAATGAAAAAAAAAATCTCTGAATTAATAGCATCTGAAGTAAAGAATCAAATGCAGAAACATATAGAGGAAATCAGATAAGAAATAATCTCTGTAGTAAAAGAACTAATAAATGAAGAAGACACTGATACAAAAAAATAGAGATTAGAAAAATGATGGATTCCTTAAATGAGCAATACAGGAAAGAAATAGATCACATGAAGGAAAGTCAAAGAGATATAGAGGACCTTAAAATTTCAATCACAAGCTTCCAAAACTGAGTGAAAGTGAAGATAGAGTTTCACATCTTGAAGATGATGTCACAGCTAGTGAAAAGGTAAGAAAAGATCTTTTAAAAACAACTAGAGCCAGTCCTAGCCCAGGCCCAGTGAGTGTGTAGAAGAGCCTCCAGCTAGCCTGCGCTGGCAGAACCTACTGGTTCCAGCCCAGGTGCAGTGTCAGTGAGACCCTCTTCCACCCCCTTAGGATGCCCCACCACCACTCCGCAGCATCTCCCCTACCACGCCCACTGAGAAGGAATTTCTGCTGCGTTCTGGGAACACCCAGACCCACTCCTAGCCCAGGCCCAGAAAGTGTGAGGGAGAGCTTCCAGCTACACTGCACAGGCAGGACCTACTGGTTCCAGCCCAGGTGCAGATTGCATGACATCCTCTTTCAACCTCTTGGGACATGCCCCATCACTCCATAGTACCCCCCACACACACCACCCACAGAGTAGTAATTTCTGTCGCGTTCAGGGAACCCCCAGATCCAGTCCTAGTCCAGGCCCGGTGTGTGTGGGTGGGAGAGCTGCCTCTTCCCCCTACTCCACCTTGTCTGCTCCAGACTCAGCTCAGGCCTGGCATACAGGCCTGGGTTGAAGCCCTACAGCTGCAATCCCTGCAGACAGTTTAGGGGACAGAACCACCCAGCTAGTTCAGAAGAAGAACATTTTGCCAGAGGGGCACAACAGGTTCACCCCCAATGGTAGCAACAGAAAGGAGCTGAGCATAGTAGCCAGACCCAAGCCAGGCATATCAGGATAAATCCAAACTTTGTAGATCTGCACCTGAACTCCAGTAGGTGCTAAGGTTATAACTGTAACAAAGATCTACAACAAAGGTAAGAAGACAGTGCTACACAAAATGACAATGAGAAGGAGCAAAATGCAATCTCAGAACCCAAGCCCACCCATAACAAGTGCAGAGGACACTAACACAGAACAAATTGGCAATCACACAGCTGAAAGCAATGAATCAATGGCTTCTGACATAAAGAAACAGCCGCAGAAAGGTATAGAGGAACTCAGATTGGAAATGAAAAAAGAAATCCCTGAATTAATAACATCTGCAGTAAAGCAACAAATGCAGAAACATGTGGAGGAAACCCAATGCCCACCTAGAACAAGTGAAGAGGACACTAGCTCAGCTAAAATGTATGAATTAATAGCGAAGATAGTGAATGAGCAACAGCAGAAAGTCATAGAGGAACTCAGAGAAGAATTCTTTTCTACTAGCTCACCTCAAATGTACGAATTAATAGCTTTGATAGTAAATATGCAACAGCAGAAAGTTATAGAGGAACTCAGAGCTGAATTCTTTTCAGAAATAAAACAAAATTCTCAGAACTCATAGCATCTGAAGTGAAGAATCAACTACAGAAACATAGGGAAGAAACCGAATCTGAAAAAAACACTGCAGTAAAAGAATTTATAACTGCTTCTAAAGAAGACATTTATAAAAAAAAAATAGAGATAAGAAAATGACGGATTCCCTGAATGAGCCATACAGAAAAGAAACAGATTGCATGAAGCAGAGTCAAAGAGATACAGAGGAACTTAAAAGCTCAATCACAAGCTTGCAAAACCACTTAAGTGAAAGTGAAGACAGAGTTTCAGATCTTGAAGACGCTGGTGCAGCTAGTGAAAAGGTAAGAAAAGATCTCTTCAAAACAACTAGGTTGGGGGGCTGGTGAGATGGCTCAGTGGTCTAAAGCACCTACTTAGAACAAGCTTAGCAAAGCGCAGGGACCGCGGTTCAATCCCCCAGCACCACATGCCAGCCAGCCCCGCCCCCTGGTGGGCTGAGGTGGCCACACACACACACACACACACACAC
>NW_004524669.1:9113926-9119303 GCF_000260255.1 Octodon degus | reverse complement strand
CAGGCTTTCACGGGGAGCACATTGGCCAAGCAATGGCCGAGACTCATCCACATGGCTGACACTAACAAAGGTTCTACAATCTGAGGTACAGAATTTCAGGATAAATCCTGAGGGGATTTCACTGACCTTCTCAGACCCGAAAGCTACAACTCTTGTTGCATAGGTCCTGCTTTACCTTGGTCTTAACCATCCAGTAGAAAAGTATGACCTATGTGACCTATGGGTCACAGATGAAATTAAACAAGAAATTCAACAGTATCTACAATTCAAAGAAAATTCAAGCACAACGTATTGGAATTTATGGGACGTGATGAAAGCAGTTTTAAAGTGAAATGTATAGCTGTGGGACTCACACATTAAGAAAACAAAATGGGAACAAATAAACACCTTAATGTTGCACCTCAAGCATCCAGAAAAGGAAGAGCAAACCAAACGCAAAGCCAAAAGACGGGACAAAATCATAAACATCAGAGTAGAAATTAATTCAGTGGAGAGGAAGAAAACAGTTCAAAGTATAAATGAATTTAAAAAGAATGAAAAGGGCGAAATTACCACAGATGGGGTGGAAATTCAAAAGATTATCAATAGCTTCTTTGAAAATCTTTGCCCTCATACAATTGAAGACATAAAAGAAATAGACAGATTCCTACAAAGGTAAAAATTACCAAAACTGAATCGAAAAGATACAAGAACTCTCAATAACCCAATAACAGCAAATGAACTACAAAATGTAAAAAAATAATATAAAATAAAATAAAAGCCTACCAACAAAGACGTGTCCAGGTCCAGATGGATTCACAGCTGAATTCTGAAAAAAATTTACACAAGATGTACTCCCTATACTCCTCAAACTCTTCAATGAAATTGAAAAGGAAGCAATCTTCCCAAAATCTTTGCTGGAGGCAAAAATTATACCAATACCAAAACCAGGGAAAGATGCAATAAAAAAAGAGAACTACAGGCCAATCTGCCCTCATGAACATAGATGCAAAAATCCTCAATAAACTCCTAGCAGATAGAATACAGTAAATGATCAATAAAATTATATAGGGGCTGGGGAGATGGCTCAGTGGAATAAGTGCTTCCCTGGCAAGCGCAAGGGCCTGAGTTCAATCCCTGGTTCCACCAAAAAATATATATAAAAAAAAGATTATATAACATAACCAGGTGGGAGTCATCCCTGGGATGCAAGGATGATTCAATATATGCAAATCTATAAATGTAATACACTATATCAATAAATCCAACTCAAAAAACCACATGATGATCTCAATTCATGCAGAAAAAGCTTTTGACAAAGTCCAACACTCATTCATGTTCAAAGTCCTACAGAAAATTGGGATAGATGGCCCCTACTTCAATCTGATAAAAGTCACCTAAGACAACCCAAAGCTAACACAATTCTAAATGGAGAAAAACTGAAATCTTTTACTCTTCGATCTACTGCAAGACAAGGATGTCCTCTATCACCACTCTTATTCGATATAGTTCTGGAATCATTAGCTAGACCCATTAGATAAGAAAGAGAAATAAAAGGAAGAATAAAGAAGTGAAACTATCATTATTTACAGATCATGTGATTCTTCACTTGGAAGACCCAAAAAACTCCAAGAAGTTACTAGAATCAATACACAAATTGAGTAGCATATCAAGATATAATTGTCAATACCAAAAACTCAATACAATTCCTATACAGAAATAACAAACACAATGAGAGGAGAATTAGACAAACAATACCTTTTACAATAGCACTGAGGAAAATGAAATACCTTGGAATTCATCTAAATAAAGAAGTCAAAGATCTATTCAATGAAAATTACAGTACTCTAAAAAAAGAGATTGTAGAAGTTTCCAGAAAATGGAAAGATATTCCCTGCTCCTGAATAGGAAAAGAACCAACATTGTGAAGATGGCCAGACTCCCAAAATTGCTCTATAGATTTAATGCAATCCCTATCAAATACCACCATCATACCTTGCAGAGCAAAGAAATTGTTCCTAAAATTTTTTGGGAACTAGACAAGACCTAGAATAGCAAAAAAAAAAAAAAAAAAAAAAAAAAGTCTTGGCCAACAAAGACAAGGCAGGAGGAATTACAATTCCTGTCTTGAAATTATACTAGAAAGGTACAGTGAAGGGGCCAGGGAGATGGCTCAGTAGAATAAACTCTTGCCTGGCAAGTGCAGGAGCCTGAGTTCAATTCCTGGTTCCGCACCAGAAAAAAAAAAAAAAAAGCTGAGAAATTATCTGCACATTGAAAGCTACAGTGATATATTCAGCATAGTATTTGGCAACAAAAAAAGACCTGAGGATCAAAAGAATATGTTAAAAGATGCAGAAGCCCCTACAAATGCACTCAGGCACCTTATCTTCAACAAAGGGGGCAAACATGCTTACTGGAAGAAAGATAGCCTCTTTAATGAATGGTGTTGGAAAAATGGGCTCTCTACATGCCAAAAACTAAAACTTGACCCAGTTCTATCACCATGCACTAAGCTAAAGTCAAAATGGATTAAAGATCTAAACATTAAAGCAGAGACACTAAATCTCCTGGAGGAGAAAGTACAAGGAACTCTTAAAGACATACGGGTAGGCAAAGAGTTCATGAACAAAAATCAAATCACACAGGTAATACTTGAAAGAATTAACAACTGGAAGCTCTTGTTATTGAGAAATTTTGCACATCAAAGGAAATTACCAAGAAAGTAAAAAGACAACCCACAAATTTGGAGAAAATTTTGACAAATAAGCACTCAGACAAAAGTCTGCTCTCTAGAATTTATAAACAACTAAAAAACACTAGGGCCCCAAAATTTGAAGGCCCAATACAGAAATGGGCATCTGAGATGAACACAACTTCTCAGACCACAAAATTAAAGAAGTAAATAAATATATTAAAAAATGCTCCACATCACTAGCCATCAGTGAAATGCAAATTAAAATAGCACTGAGATACCATCTCACCCCAGAAAGAATGGCTATCATAAAGAAATCAACCAACAATAAAAGTTGGAGGGGCCAGGTAGATGGCTCAGTGGAATAAGCACTTCCCTGGCAAGCACAACTGTAGGAGTTCAATACCCAGTTTCTTTAAAAAAAAAAAAAAAAAAAAAGCAGAACAGAAAAGAAAAGAAAAGAAAAATGTTGGAGAGGCTGTGGGGAAAAAGGAAGCCTTCTCCTCTGCTGGGGGGAATGTATACTGGTGCAACCATAATGGAAATCAGTGTGGAGACTCATTGAATACTGGGACTGGTAATCCCATTCAAACCAGCTATCCCCATACCGGGAATTTTCCCAGAGGAACTGAAAACTTCATATCATAGTGATATATGTGTACCTATGTTTATAGCAGAACAATTTGTGATAGCCAAATTTTTGAAGCAACCAAGATGCCCATCACCTAAGGAATGGATGAAAATGATGTGGTATTTTTATACAATGGAGCATTACTCAGCTATAAAGAATGATAATCTCAAAGCCTTTATATTCAAGTGTATGCCACTTGACGATGTACTCATAAGTGAAATAAACCAGACATATATGTGTAAATATCATATAGTCTCATTAGGGTAAGAACTCAAAGAACAAAGAAAAGCAGAAAGGTATAACACAATTAAAAAGAAAGTGAGAAATTCAGAATTAAATGACCAAGGGAGGGCAAGAAGAAAAGCTAAGAAACATGACAGGGGAAAAGACATACATTTATATGCACAAGATGGTTAAGGCAATGATCCTGAGAATCTTCAGCAGGTTTTTGAAACTAGCAGTTCATTGGTAGGATTTTCACCCTGACAAACTAAACATGCTGATATCTATGAACTAAGCAACTGCACTGAAGAAAGCAAGGTGTAATGGTAGGGTCATGCTTGGAATATGTGTCCTTCTGATCTTCTAAATACGTACTGCTTGTCATAACATACAACTTATTGCCATACTGTCAAGTAAATGTTTGCTTAAAAAAGGGGGCGGGTAATAAATGAAAACAAAAAAAGTCACAGGACTGTCCTGCTGCAATGAGAAGAAGGTTTTCAACTAATGGTGCTTACACAAGATATCATGTCTGCATCTTGTACTAGGATCAACTACTACAAAGACAACAATATGCAACATATTAATTATTGTAACTGTACTACTAACCTGTTTTGAAACTATCTCATTGCCTCTTCTTTCTCAATAAAATTATTAAAATATAAGAAAGAAAAAATAAAGTTAAAGAGTTGGATATTAAAATAAAAAAGAGCACAGAAGAAGATAAATGAGTACATCAAGAAGATTATACACCATCTCCTAGTAGGATTCATCCCAGGGATGCAAGGACAGTTCAATATATGCAAATCTATAAATGTAATACACTATATCAATAGATCCAAGTCCAAAAACCACATGATCATCTCAATTGATGCAGAAAAGGCTTTTGACAAATGCAACATTCATTCATGTTCAAAGTCCTAAGAAAATTGGAATAGATGGGCTCTACTTCCATCTGATAAAAGCCACCTATGACAACCCAATGGCTAACATATTCTAAATGGGGAAAAACTGAAATCTTTTACTCTTAGATCGGGTACAAGACAAGGATGTCCTCTATCACCACTCTTATTCAATATAGTTCTGGAATCATTAGCTACAGCCATTAGACAAGAGAGAGAAATAGAAGGAATAAGAATAGGTAAAGAAGAAGATGAAATATCATTATTGTAGATAACATGACACTCTACTTGGAAGACCAAAAAAAAAAAAAAACCTCCACTAAGAGACAGACACAGAGGGGATGAGGGATGGCCCTAACTTCCCTTCTATGCCCTTAGATCTGTAGGCTGAGGCCAGGAAGGACACGGCCTGTCCTCCACACTTGGAGGCCTGTCTCAGGGGTGGGTCTGAATGTGAAGGCTCTGGTTACAGGGACCTACATGAGTCACCGGCATGGGTCCCCACTTGCTGCCCACATCCAGCAGTCACAGGTGGTTGGATTGCCTCTACATGCTAAATTGTGAGTAGGGTTGCAATGCAGCTAGGACAACAGCCACAGCCCTGTACAATAATAATAAAAAAAATTTGCTTCAAAGTTTAAAAATGTTTTCTAAATTAAGAGAACAAAGAAAACAAGAATTTTAAACTACGTATTTCCTATTTTCTTTTTTTTCCCCATAATTTTATTGAGAAACAAATAGCAATGGGACAGTTTCAAACCAAATTGGCAGGTCAGTTTCAATAATTAACACATTGTGCAAACATGAGAAGTATAGAATTCTTTATCCTATTTTAAAAATATAATCTAATTTTTAAATGTTTTTTATCATATTATGTAGGGACTTAAAGTTCAACATATCAATACTTGATGAAAAATACCTGTTCCTTATTATGCCTAAGATGTTTGA
>NW_004524669.1:9098949-9113086 GCF_000260255.1 Octodon degus | reverse complement strand
GAAGAATATATGCAGTGTGTTATTTGTTGAATCTGTACTTCCGATTTGATTTGAAACTGTCTCATTGCTATCTGTTTATCAATAAAATTTTGAAAAAAATAATAATAATTAGCACATTACATACATTCTTCCTAGTGGTTAATTGCTGTACAAGAGGCGGACATGATATCCTATTTACAAACACTATTAGAACAAATCCCTCTACTCATTAAGAGAATGTAACTATATATCTACCCTAACCACTTTGAATACACAGATACAAAATGAACATTCATCTGTATCCCTTTTTTGTCAAGTTCTGTTATTTGAATATTATAGATGTGTAAACTCAGCAAAATATTCTAAAAGAGTCCAATAGCCCATAATAGTATTGGGTCTTCCACTTCACTGGCAATGTCAGAAATTGTTGACCTGAGCATATTTCCTATTTTCTTTAATCTTTTTTAAATTTTTTTCTTCATATTCTGTAGGGACTTAAATTAAAACATATCAATACTTGATGGAAAATACCTGTTTCATGTTATGCCTAAAATTTTTGATATTAGACAGATATGAGTTAAGCTCAACAGTCTATGTTATAGGGTAATAATAATAAACTTCTCTTCTGGAGGGTTAATACCCTAAGTTCACAGACCAAACATTAGACAAAAAGATGAGATGCAAGGACAGCCAACATTTTGGTCCTAGCTTTTCAAGGTCAGTGAAGACTCAGGACATAGGAGAACCTCTTAATGTAACATCCTGTGACTCAGTTGAGTCCCAAATTTTCTGAGCAAGGAGGTTATGGAGCCACAGAGGAAAGTGATCAATGATGTAGAGTGTGCCTAAGGAGAGTCACATGGAGAGAAAACATTCTCTTAGGCTTTCTCAGAGAGAAAATTAGTCAAGCAATGGGCATGACTCATCCACATGGCTGACACTGACTAAGGATCTACAAACTGTGGTACAGGGTTTCAGGATACATCCTGATAGGATTTGACTGACATTATCAAGTACGAAAGTTACATTTATTATTACACAGGTCTTGCTTTATCTTGGTCTTAACCATCCATCAGAAAAGTATAAAAATGAAGTATAAAAAGTAAAACCATATTAATATGCTGAGTTGTGAAATGTTCAAAGTCAACAACTTCTGACATAGCCAGTCTTACAGAAAACTCACTACTATTATGGGCTACTGGACTATATCGGAATATTTTGCTGAATTCACACACCTACAATATTTAAATGACAATGAAATCCCCTTCTCTGACAAAACTAAACAAAAAAGGTGGATATAAATGAATGACCATTTGGTATCTGTATATTCAAAATAGGATAGATATACAGCTGCATTCTCTTAATTCAATGAATAGAGAGATTTGTTCTAATAGTGTTTGTGGACAGGATATCATGTCTGCATCTTGTACAATGAATAACCACTAAGACAACAATATGCAATGTATTAATTATTGAAATTGTGCTAGGTAATTGGTTTTGAAACTGTCTTGTTGCTATTTGTTTCTCAATAAAATTAGGCTAAAAATAAAATAAAATAAACTACATATAAAATGTCACTATGCAAACAAGTTTGATAATAAGCTATATTACTATATTTAAATGAAAACAAAAGCCCAACCAAATAGATACAAAATATATCACGTTTCCCTCTAGCCATTGAACCTTCACAAAAATGAGAACAAGATCAGAATAAGAAAAACTAGTAATTTTATAAAAATTAGGAATTTTACAAGACACAAATAATAATCTATAATAAAAATATAATAAAATATCAGAGTATCTGTAAATAGAATGACTATCATTTTTTCTGGGATCCTGTCACATGCAGTACTATTTTCATCCTTGGACTTCCTATGAACTTCTTTTTGAGTTAAATGTGTTTCTTTTTTTTATTTTTTCATTTGTGTATTTGTCTCACTAGGCAGATGGGACTTGTGATCCTCCTGTTTTCTGCTTCCCCAGCAATGGGACTATAAGCATGCACCACCACGCCTAGACTCAGTCGCTCAGCATGCCCCAGGTGCTGGGCCAGAGCAGCATGCTGCCTGCGGATCAAACTCTGGTCCCTGCACTTACCAAAGCAGGTGTTAGCCCACTGAGCTACCTTGCTGACCCTAACTGTGTTTCTTATCTGCAGTATATTGTTGCATCTTGCTTCTAGATCCATTCTGCACATCTGCTTCTTATGATAGATGAATTGAGATCATTTACATTGATAGCTACAACTGATATGTATTGGCTTGCCCTTGCCATATTATTTCCCTATTGCTGGCATCCTGTCTTTACCTTCTGTTTAATTGCTTGACCTGGCAGGTGGCTTCTTTCTATTCGTGTTCCTGGCATTGTGGTCTTCCTTATCTCTTTTTAGACTATACTGCAGAGAATTTTGAAGAGTTGATTTGGTGGTGATGAGTCTTTCAGTTGCTCTTTGTCATGGAAGAATTTTTAGCTCTTAATTCTCAAGGATAGTTGTACAGGGTACATCCAGTCTGAGTTCAAGGTTGTTTTCTTTTAGTTTGAAATACTTCACTACAAGCTCTCCTTGACTTGAGGATCTGTGTTGAGAAGTCTGCTGGGATTCTGATGGGCTTTTCCCTTATAAGTGATTTGTTTCTTTTCTCTAACCACTTTTAATATTCTGTTCTTGTGTGAATTTCTGGAATCTTGATTATTACATGCCTTGGTGGAGATTTATTTTGACCATGGCTAATTGGAGTTCTATATGCCTTCAGATAATATTTTACTTAAATTCTTTGTCTATAGTTGGGAATTTTCCTGCCATGAAACTTTCCTCATTCTGCAAAGAGATTATTTGTGCCATTTGCACTATATCTCCAGTTTTCTCATTGACTCTGATCAATCTTATGCTGTTCCCCTTTCCTTCATCTTGCAGCTGTTGGATTGATTTTCCATGGGCCTTGCTATTTTTAAGATATCTTTTCTTTTGTGATTACTAACAGAAATCCTGTCTTCAAACTCTGATATCCTACCTTCCCCTTCACCAGTCTCTGGCGTGTCCTTTCAGTGGGACACTTGACTGCCTGGATATCTGTTTGGATGTGCATCATGGCTTCTACTTTTGTCCTATATTGGGCACTCATGGTTTCAATTCTGTCCCTAACTGCATCTGTTTTTATCTGTATCTACTGTAGATTTGTAGGGTATGTCTTTCATTTAGATCATCATTTCTATTTTCACCTGAGTGATTATTTTTCTATGCCATTTGAATTGTTTTTTTTAATTCTGCATTTATCTATCATTACACAATTTTCCCATAATTTTATTGAGAAACAAACAGCAATGACATAGTTTCTTTTTTTCCATAATTCTATTGAGAAATAAATAGCAATGACACAGTTTCAAATCAAATTAGTAGGACAGTTTCAATAATTAATACATTGTATATTGTTATTTTAGTGGTTATTTATTGTACAAGATGCAAACATGATATCCTGTTTACAAACACTATTACAACAAATCTTGCAATTAATTCAATTAAGAGAAAATAGTTGTATATCTATCCTAACTATTTTGAATATACAAATACAAAATGGTCATTTATTTGTATCCCATTTTTTTAATTTGGTCATTTAAATATTATAGGTATGTGAATCCAGCAAAATATTCCAAAATAGTCCACTAGCCAATAATAGTAGTGGGTTTTCTGTAAGACTGGTAAGCTCAGAAGTAGTTGACTTGGGCCTTTTACAGCTCAACATATTAATATGGCTTTACTTTTTATACTTTTCTGCTGGATGGTTAATACCAAGATAATGCAAAACCTATGTAACAAGAAATGTAGCTTTTGTATCTGATAAGGTCAGTCAAATCCAATCGGAATTATCCTGAAACCCTGTACCACAGTGTGTAGATCCTTAGTCAGTGTCAGCCGTGTGGGTGAGTCATGGCCATTGCTTGACCAATTTGCTATCTGTGAAAGCCTGAGAGAATGTTTTCTCTCCAGGTGACTCTCCTTAGGCACACTCTACATCATCACTCACTTTTCTCTGTGGCCCCAGAATCTCCTTGCTCAGAAAATTTGGGACACAACAGAGTTACACGATGTTACAGTACAAGTTCTCCTATGTCCTGAGTCTTCACTGACCTTGAAAGGCTAGGACCAAAATGTTGGCTGTCCTTGCAGCCCTCCTTTTTCTCTAATTTCTGGTCTGCAACCTTAGGTTGTTAACCCTACAGGAGAGAAGCTTATTGTTAATATCCTAAAACCTAGGCTGCTGAGATTAACCTCACTATCTGTCTGAATAGCAAACGTCTGAGGCATAACATGGAGTAGGTATTTTTCATCCAGTATTGATATGTTAAACTTTCAGTCCCTACAGAATATGAAGAAAAAATTTTAAAAATTAAATATATTTTTAAAAACAGGAATAAACAATTACATATTTTTACATATAAGTTTAGAAATCTAACCATATACAGCATTGTAGCAGCACAGTCCCACAACCCCCTTTTCCTGTCTCCTGCCTTCATTCAACACCCCCTTCCATTTTAAACAAACACCTACCCAAGAGAGCATGGCAGCAACTGGCATGTCATGACAAGCAGCACATATTAAGACCAGAATGACGAGCAATCCCAGTATGACCCTAGTATAACACATTGCCTTCTTCAGTGCAGTTCCACAGTTCACAGGTATCAGAATATATAGCTAGTCAGGGTAAGAATCCTACCAATTAACTGCCAGTTTTGAAAACCTTCTGAAGATTTTCAGGGTCATTGCCTTACCCATCTTGTACAAATAAATGTATGATCTGCCCCTGTCATGTTTCCTAGCTTCTTTCCTTGCTCTCTCTTCATTGTCTAATCCTCATGTTCTCATTTTCCTTTTACTTGTGTTATAACTTCCTATTTGTATTTCTTCATTTAAGTTCTTATGCTAGGGAGACTATACGGTATTTACACATGTGTGTCTGGTTTATTTCACTTATGAGTACATCTTCAAGTGTCATTCACTTAAATATGAAGGCTTCAAGTTTATCATTCTTTCTGGCTGAGTAATACTCCATTATATAAAAATACCACATATTTTTTATCCATTCCTCAGGTGATGGGCACCTTGGTTGTTTCCAAGATTTGGCTATCACAAATTGTGCTGCTGTAAACATAGGTACACATATATCACTATGATATGATGTTTTCAGATATTATGGGAAAATTCCCAGTAGGGGAATAGCTGGTTTCAATGGGATTTCCAGTCCTAGTTTTTTGGGGGGTTTTGGGTTTGGGTTTTTTTGTTGTTCTTTTTTTTCGGTGGGGGGGTGTTTGTTTGGTTTGGTTTGGGTTTTTTGGGGGGGTTGGTTTTTTGTTGTTTTGTTTTGTTTTGTTTTTTGAGAAAACAGGGATTGAACTCAGACCCTTGCACTTGCCAGGGAAGTGCTTATTCCACTGAGCCATCTCCCCGGCCCTCCAGTCCTAGTTTTTTATGGCATCTCCACACTGATTTCCATAATGGTTGCATCAGTTTACATTCCCACCAGCAGTGGAGAAGGGTTCCTTTTTCCCCACAGCCTCTCCAACATTTGTTGTTGAGTGATTTCTTTATGATAGCCATTCTTTCTTGGGTGAGATGATATCTCAGGATTGTTTTAATTTGCATTTCACAGATGGTTAGTGATGTCGAGCATTTTTTAACATAGTTATTCGCTTCTTTAATTTCATCCTCTGAGAAGTGTGTGTTCATCTCAGATGCCCATTTCTGGACTGGGTCTTTGTTATGGTTTGTGTATAGTTGTCCCACCAAAGCTTCATGCAGTCTTGGGGCAGCTTCTGGAGTTTGTGATTAATTACTGTGGGTGTGCCTGCTGCACCTGCCCTGGGGCAGGTAATTTGCATTACTATGTAAGGTGGGAAGAGAAGCTAGCTGCTTGAGCTGCTGCTACCCCTCCCTTGTGCTCTTGCTCTTTGCCACCACCAGGAAAGGTTGCTTTCTGCTATGTGCTGCTCTGCATTGAACCCAGCTAAGTATGGACTGAACCCTCCAGTAACTGTGAGCTAAATAAGCCTTTCCTTCCTTCATTTTGAGTGTCAGGTATTTGTCCCAGCAACAAGAGAAGAGTAACTAAGACAGTCTTCAAATTTTGGGGACCTAATATTTTTTAGTTCTTTATAAATTCTGGATAACAGACCTTTGTCTGAGTGCTTATTAGTTAAGATTTTTTTCCCCAATTTGTGGGTTGTCTTTTGACTTTGTTGGTAATTTCCTTTGATGTGCAAAACCTTCTCAATAAGAGGAGGTCCCAGTTGTTAATTCTTTCAAGTGTTACCTATGCAATCTTATTTTTGTTCATGAACTCTTTGCCTACCCCTATGTCTTCAAGAGTTCCTCCTATGTTCTCTTCTAGGAGATTTAGTGATTCTGTTTTAATGTTTAGATCTTTAATCCATTTTGACTTTAGCTTAGTGCATGGTGATAGACTTGGGTCAAGTTTTAGTTTTTGGCATGTAGAGAGCCAATTTTTCCAGCACCATTTGTTAAAGAAGCTATCTTTCTTTCAGTGAGTATGTTTGGCCCCTTTGTCAAAGATAAGTTGGCTGAGTGTGTTTGTAGGGGCTTCAGCATCTTCAAGCCTCTTCCATTGATCCTCAGGTCTATTTTGTTGCCAATACCATGCTGATTATATCACAGTAGCCTTGTATAATTTCAAGGCAGGAATTGTAATGTCTCCTGCTTTGTCTTTGTTGCCTAGATTGTCTTTGCTATTCTAGCTCTTTTCTGATTCCAAATAAAGTTTAGGAAAGATTTCTCTAAGTCTGGGAGGTATGTTGGTGATATTTTGATAGGGATTGCATTAAATTGCTACAACAATTTTGGGAGTATGACCATCTTCACAATATTGATTCTTTCTGTACTTTAGCAGGGGATATCTTTCCACTTTCTGAAATCCTCTAAGATCTTTTTCAGAGCACTATAATTTTTCTTGTAAAAATCTTTGACTTCTTTAGTTACATTAATTCCAAGGTATTTCATTTTCCTTGGTTCAATTGTAAAAGGTATCGTTTCTCTAATTTCCCTCTCAGTGTTTCTGTTATCTGTGTAGAGGAATGCTATTGACTTTTGGGTATTGACTTGGTATCCTGCTATGCTACTCAATTTGTTCAATTATACTAACTTCTTGGTGGAGTTTTTTGGGTATTACAAGTAAAGTATCATGTCATCTGCAAATAATGATAATTTAACTTCTTCTTTACCTATTCTTATTCCTTTTATTTCTCCCTGTTTTCTAATGGCACTAGCTAATGATTTCAGAACTATGTTGAATAGGAGTAGTGATAGAGTACCAGATCAGAAAGTAAAAGATTTCAGTTTTTCACGACTTAGAATTATGCTAGCCATTGGCTTGTCAAAGGTGGCTTTTATCAGGTTAAAGTATAGTCCATCTATTCCAATGTTCTGTAAGACTTTGAACAAGAATGAGTGTTGGACTTTGTCAAAAGCCTTTTCTGCATCAATTGAGATCATGTGGTTTTTTGAGTTGGCTCTATTGATATAGTGTATTACATTTATAGATTGTTAATATTGACCCATCCTTGCATCCTTAGGATGAATTCTACCTGGTCATGGTGTATGATCTTCTTGATAATTTGCTGTATGTTATTTGCTAGGATTTTATTGAGGATTCTTGCATCTATGTTCATGAGGGAGATTGACCTGTAGTTCTTTTTTTAATCTGCATCTTTCCCTGTTTTTTTGTATCAGTATAATATTTGCTTCCAGGAATGATTTTTGGAGGATTGTTTCTTTTTCAATTTCATTGAAGAGTTTGAGGAGTATAGGGATTATATCTTCTTTAAATTTCTTGTACAATTCAGCTGTGAATCCATCAGAACCTGGACTTTTCTTTGTTGGTAGATTTTTTTATTACATTTTGTATTTTATTGATGTTATTGGGTTATTGTGATTTGATATGTCTCTTTTTGTGTTTAGACATAGCATATTTTTATTTGAAATGATATGTCTTCTTGATTCAATTTTGGTAATTTTTACCTTTCTAGGAATCTATCCATTTCATCTGTGTCTTCTATTCTCTGAGAGTAAATATTCTCAATGTACCTCTTGATAATTTTCTGTATTTCCACTTGGTCTGGGTTAATTATACCCTTTTCATTCCTTATTGCTTGTATTTGAATTTTTCTTTCCTCTTTTTGATGAGGTTCTCTAGGGACTTATTGATTTTATTTAATTTTTCAATAAACCAGCTTTTTGAATCATTATTTCTTTGAATTGTTTTCTTCATCTCCATTGAATTAATTTCTGCTCTAATCTTTATGATTTCCTCCCGTCTTTGGGCTCTGGGTTTGGTTTGCTCTTCGTTTTCTAGTTGTTGAAGGTGCAGCATTAGGGTGTTTATTTGTTCCCGTTCTGTTTTCCTAATGTGTGAGTTCACAGCTATGAATTTCCCTCTGAGAACTGCTTTCATCATATCCCATAAATTTCCATAAGTTTTGCTTGAATTTTCATTGAATTGTAGATATTGTTGAATTTCTTGTTTAATTTCATCTGTGATCCATTGGTTGCTGAGTAGGGTGTCATTTAATTTCCATGTAGTTAAGGCCTTTTTTTGGTTTCTTTTGTCATTTATTTCCAGTTTCATTGCACTGTGGTCAGATAATGTGCATGGGATAATTTCTGTTTTCTTAAATATACTTAAGCATGACCTATGGACCAGTATGTGGTCGATTTTAGAAAATGACCCATGCGCAGCTGAGAAAAATGTGTATTCAGCTGTGATTGGGTGGAACACTCTATATATGTCCACTAAGTCCATTTGTTCCAAGCTCTGGTTCAGTTCTGCTACTTCTTTACTAATTTTTTGTCTGCTTCCCCTGTCTTTTTGGAATAAGGTTGTGTTAAGGTCTCCTGTTAAGATTGTGGTATTGGATATTAGATTTTTCATGTCTATTAAGATTTGTCTTATATAGTTAGGTTCTCCCGTGTTTGGTGATGATGTTACCTCTTCCTCTTGAATTTTTCCCCTAACCAGTGTATAGTGGCCTTTATTTCATTTGATCATTCTTGGTCTGAAGTTGAGACTGTCTGAAAATGGGATTGCTACCCCTGCTTTTTCTGAGGTGCTGGTGCATGTAGTATTGTTTTCCATCCCTTGTCTTTCAGCCTATGAATTTCTTTATGAGTTAAGTGTGTTTCTTGTATACAGCATATTGTTGGATTTTGCTTCCTAATTCACTGTGCCCATCTGTTTCTTTTAATTGGTGAATTGAGTCCATTTACATTGATGGTTATAATTGAGATATATTGGCTTATGATTGACATGTTATTTACCTGCTGTTGTTCACTCCTTTTTTCTCCCATGTTTAATTGTTTTGCCCTATTTAGTGGGTTCCTTCTGTTCTCGTTCATGGAGTTCTGATCATTTTGATCCCTCTCTAGAACATCTTTTAGTAGTCTGTGTAGGGTTGTCTTTGTTGTCATGAAATTCTTTAGTTGTTCTTTGTCATGGAAGTATTTCACTTCTCCATCAAACTTGAAGGAGAGTTTTGCAGAGTATAGTAGTCTGGGCTAGAGTTTGTTTTCATAGAGGACTTGAAGTACTCTGCTCCATGATCTCCTTGCCTTCATGGTTTTTGAAGAGAAGTCTGCCATTATTCTGATGAGTTTTCCTTTATATGTGATCTGTTTCTTTTCTCTAGCGGCTTTCAGTATATTGTTCTTGTGCTGGATTTCTGGGATCTTGACTATTATATGTCTTGGTGTGTTTTTAATTGGGTTGATGTTATTTGGAGTTCTGTATGCTTCAGTTACCTGAATGTCAGATTGCTTCTTCATATTTGGGAAGTTTTCAGCTATTACTTTTGCCCATATTCTTTTTATATCACTTGTATTGACTCCTTCTTTCTCATTGATGCCTATTAGTCTCACATTGTTCATCTTTGTGTTGTCTTGCAGGTGATGAATTATTTTTTTTCCTGCATTCTAGTTGTTTTTAAGAGATCCGCCTGCCCCTTAGCTCAGTTAAGTGGCTGCTTCAACAAAGCAGTCAGGCTCAGATTGCTGTGGTTCAATCCTCACAACTCAAGCAAGCCAAACCTGCCCTGAAGGCATTCAGAGCAAGAGAGAAAGAGAAAGAGAGAGAGAGAGAGAGAGAGAGAGAGAGAGAGAGAGATCCTTTACCTTTTCACTAGCTGCACCAGCAGCTTCAAGATCTGAAACTATCTTCACTTTCACTCAAACTGTTTTGCAAGCTTGTGATTGAGATTTTAATTTCCTCCATATTTCTTTGACTCTCTTCATGTGATCTATTTATTTCCTGTATTGCTCATTCAAGGAATCTGTCATTTTTCTAATCGCTTCTATTTTTTTCTCAATGTCTTCTTTAGAAGCAATTATTAATTCTTTTACTACAGAGATTTTTTTCAAATTGAGTTTCCTTCATGTTTCTGCATTTGAGTCTCTACTTCAGATGCTATTAATTCAATGATTTCTTTTTTTGTTTCAGAGGTTATTTCTGATCTGAGTTTCTCTATTCTGCAGTTGTTTCTTTATTTCAGATGCTATTTATTCAGAGATTTCATCAGTGTGGTTCCCAATTTCTTTGTGCTATTGTCCTCTGCTCTTGTTCTGTGTGGGCTTGGGGTCTGAGATTGCGTTTTGTTCCTTCTTATTGTCATTTTGTATAGCACTGCCCTCTGACCTTTTTTGTAGAGCTTTTGTGCAGTTATAACTTTAGCACCTACTGATATTAGGGTGCAGATCTACAAAGTTTGAATTTATCCACTGGTGCCTGGCTTGGGTCTGGCTGCTGTGCTCAGCTCCTTCCTGCTGCAGCCCTTAGGTGTAAGCCTGTTTTGCCCCTCTGGCAAGATTTTCTGCTCCTGGTTAGCTGGGTGGTTCTGTCCCCTGCTCTCTCTTCAGGGACTGCAGCTGCAGAGTTTCACCCTATGCTTGTATGCCAGGTATGGGCTGGGTCTGAGGGGGACAAGGGGGGGGGAAGGGGAGAGGGAAAGCTCTCCCACACACTTGCAGTGTCTATGTTTGAGCTGGGTCTGAGGGGGACAAAGGGGGGGAAGGGGAGAGGGAAAGCTCTCCCACACACTTGCAGTGTCTATGTTTGAGCTGGGTCTGAGGGGTCCCGAGAGCGGGGCAGAAGTTGTCACTCACTGGGAGGGCTTGTGGGGGCTCTGGATGGGTGGACAGGTCCCGAATGCATGGCAGAAGGTCTCACACTCACGTCGTGCTTGGGTTTGGTCTGGGGAGGTCCCGCAGGTGCAGGGTAGCCGGAAGCTCTCCCACAAACTCGCAGGGCCTGGGATTGGGCTTGATCTGTGGGGTCCCAAGAGCATAGCAGAAGTTCTCCTTTACTCGGGTTTCAGGGGGGAGCCTCCAGAGTGGTTGAGGGATCCCAAGGGTGTGGCAGAGGGTCTCATTCATGCAGTGTGCCTGGGTTTTCACAGAAATTTTTGGTGTGTGTCTTCTGATTTCATCTGTCTAATTGTGCTCTGGAGTTCTCCTAGGTGGGTTGGAGGCCTAGGGTTGCATTTTGCTTCTACATCTTGTCATTTTCTATGTTTTATTTCATTTTATTTTCTATGTTGATGATGTAGATTTGCTGAGACAAAATATATGACACCTGCAATTAAGGCAGGCAGGGTTTATTCAGTTTACAGTTTTGGTTCATGAGCAGACATACAGTTCATACTCAGCTGGCTCCAAGGTAGGGTTTCATGGTAGAGGAGCAAGAATTCTTGGAAGCAGAAGACAGAAAAAGCATCAGGGGCAAAAGTGAATGGGAAAATATCTCTTTTCCTCCCTTATAATGTATGCAGGCTACCTGCCCTAGGGTGGTGCATCACTCAAACCATCCCTGTACCCCATTCTTACACAGGCTTAATATGTTTACAAAGTGAGGACCGTGGACCCCTGCAGAGTCAATCTGGAAACAAGGTCACTCTACTTCCTGAGGGAGGGCATGAAATGAAGAGGTCCAGGTGTAACAAGCTGTCCTTCAAACTCTTCCTCCCATAACCCCATGAGTTCTTGGCGGGACATCAAGACACAATCCTTGACAACTAGTATAATGGCTCCCCTGGAAATGTCAATTCCTCAGACAACCCTTCTAGGTGTAAATGGTTCATGGTCTTTGTGTCTACCCCAAAACCTACCTTCCCAATTTATCAGGGATAGGAATTTCCTGTCTATTTGGCTCTGCACTCCATCCTTTCATTCTGGCCCATGGTGATGGTTATTACTCCAGGCAACCACAGTGTAATAATCAGTGAGAGAGAAACTGATTACAAGATCTCTAACAACTTGGCTAAAGCAACATCCATCACAGCCTAGCAAATTACCAACTGTGATAATTTTTATTTTTATTTCTTTTTTATGTATTTAGTACAGGATCTACAGGTTCTCACTACACAAATCAGACTCATAGTAATCCTCCTGTTTTCAGCCTCCCAAGCACTGCAATTACAGGCACACACCACCACACCCATTCTCATTCACTGCCTCAACATGCCCCAGGGGCAGCGCCAGCACAGCATACCTAGGAAGAAACTCTGGTCCCTGCATCTGCCTAAGCGGGCATTTTAATCTGCTGAGCTATTAATTGGCTGACCCAATTTAATTTGATATTTTTAACCATAGAAGCTAACCCTGTAGTTATATAATGAACTACAACATACACCAGGGATTTGTATGCAATGTGTTCTCTCTTGGAAGACTGTTTTTTACCTGCTAGATCAGCAGAGTCCCTTTGCAACATGTCCCAGAGGTACTGAGACACTACCACGTGTGAGCTGCTGGGTTGTGTTGCACTGGCACAGGTCATGCTAGTGTCCTGGGTGACATTGGGGCTCGCTGGGCTTGGGTGCTTTCAGCCAGCTCCCCAGATGTCGTGAGGTCCCACTGGGCTAGGGAAGGTCCCGCCAGCACCCCAGCCCCTTCTTTGAATGATGGATTTGATAAAGAGGGAGGCCCCACCCTGAGTGTGGTTAGCAAAAACCAGTAGGATGGTAACCTGAACAGAACAGGGTCAAAGAGGAAACACAACAGCTCCATATCTGCCCTGCCATGGACTGTTGTCCCCTGCCATGCTCCTCTTGCCTTGAAGTCAGCTTGCTAAGAGCTGGCACTGCCACAAACTGTGAGTTGACATAAACCTTTCCTCTTTTAGCTTGTAAGTATTAGGTATCTGTTCCAACAACAAGGAAGTAGCAAAGATATGGCTACGCTTCTCATAGAGGGTTCATATCTAGAATTTCTAAAGAATTCAAAAATAGACCCCTCAAAAAAAATTGAAACCCAATGAAAACAATGGACAAGTGGATTGATTGGGCACTTTTCCAAACAAAAAATATATAAGGCCAATAAATAAGTGAAAAATAGGTTCAACAATGCTGGTCATGAGAGCAGAGCAGAGTGAAACTCTAGGATTCCATCTCATGCCGCAGCACATAGCCGTCATCAAGATGGGAGGGTTGGGGGAAATGAAAAAAGAACTAAGAAGTGTTACACAGGTGTGCCAACTCCCACAAGGCAAGGAAGCACTATTCGCTGTACACAGGTGCTAAAATAAATTTAAACAGGAAATCAATTAGTAACCAATGCTGGTGAGGCTGTAGAGAAAAACTAACACTTCTATACTGATGATGGGAATGTAGATCAGTAAAATTAAATAATGATGGAGATTTCTCAAAAACATGGCGTTAGCAGTTCTCTTGAATCAAACTATTTCCTTCCAGGTATTTTTAGAGAAAGGTTAAGACATCATCTCACAGTGATATGTGTGTGTGTCCATCTTTATAGCAGCACACCTCATACTAACTCAATCTTGGAAGAAACAGGATGTGAGGGGAGGAGAGGTGAAGAGAGGAGAAGGTGAAGAGAGCAGGAGATGAAAAAGAGTTCAGACTTATTTTTTCACTCATTTCAATGAGAAAAAAGATAAAACAGCAATGAAACAATTTCAAAACAGGTTAATAGGACAGTTAGAATAATTAACACAGGTTCAACATATCAATACTTGATGAAAAATGCCTGTTCCTTATTATGCCTAAGATGTTTGAAATGCAGTGAGATAGTGAGGTTAAGCTTGATAGCGTAAATCGTTTGATAATAACAATAAGCTTGCTTCTGGATGGTTAACAACCTAAGTTTGCA
>NW_004524669.1:9094476-9098348 GCF_000260255.1 Octodon degus | reverse complement strand
TGCATTCTCTTAATGAATAGAATGATTTTTTCTAATGGTGTTTGTAAGTAGGATCACAAGTCTGCATCTTGTACAGCAATTAACCACTGAGAAGAATGTATGCAGTGTATTATTTGTTGAAACTGTACTTTTGATTTGATTTGAAACTGTCTCATTGCTATATGTTTATCAATAAAACTTTGAAAAGAAAAAAAAAGAATAATTAACACATTGCATATTTTTGTCTTCGTAGTAGTTATTCAGAAGATGCAAACATGATACCTTGTCTAAACAATATTAGTACAAACCTTTCTTTTCAATGAACTAAGAGAAAGTAGTTTTACATCCATACTCACTATCTTGTGTATTCATATATTTTTTCACAACAAAATGGTCCTTTATTTATACTTTTGCAAAGTTAGTAACATGTGGCACAAGATTGCCTAGTGTCTAATAGCTGACCTTCACCATACAGGATGTTTATCTCAGGACTGAGGTAACTTGTTTGCTTTGGGTACTGAGGCCTAGTCGCGCCTACACATGTTTGATCAATTTCTTAGCTTCTGTGGCTCACAACATATCCACTTTTTGGTTTGGTTTTGTCACAGATGGGTGTTCCATTGCAGTTAAAGAAGCTATATTTGGAGAAGACTAAAGGACTTTTTTACTTGATGCCAATCCAAAGACTGTAGGATACTTAAATGCAGCAAAATAACCCAATATAGTCCAATAGTCCATAATAGTAGTGAGTTATCAGCACAACTGGTAATTGTCAGAAGTTGTTGACTTGAGCTTTTTAAAGCTTGGCCTTTCAGTACGGCATTACTTTGAATACCTCGTGGTTACATCAAGACCAAGTTAAAGCAAGATCTATATAACTAAAAATGTAACATTTGCTATCTGACAAAGTCAGTCAAATCCCCTCAGGATTCACCCTGGAACCACATACAGCACCTTGTTGATCTTTTGTAAGTGTCAGTCATTTGGACAAGTCCTGGCCATTGCTTGACCCAGTTGCTCCCTGTGAAAGCCTGAGAGAATTTGTCTCTCTAGGTGACTCTCCTTAGGCACACTATACATTGTCAATCACTTTCCTCTGTGGCCCCATAATCTCCTTGATCAGAAAATTTGGGACATCACTTAGTTACAGGAAGTCACAGCAGAGGTTCTCTTATGTCCTGAGTCCTCACTCAGCTTGAAGGGCTAGGGTAAAATATTAGCTATCATTTTATCCCATCTATCTCTCTATTTTGGGCCTGCAAACTTTAGTTGTTAAACATCCAGAAGAGAAGGTTAATGATAGTATTACCATGTAACAGAGGCAGCTAAGCTTAATATTACTATCTGAATGTCAAACACCTTAGACGTAAAATGGAACTGCTATTTTTCAACAACCATGAATATTCTAAAATTTAAATACCTATAGACTGTTAAAAAATAATTACTTATTTTTACACAGAAATTTAGAAATCAAACCATATACAACATTGTAGCAGGACATTCATATGACTTTTTTTCTAGTCTATTTTCTTTTATTACCTTTTTTACAAACATTTACTTTAAAGAGAATATAGCAATAATTGATATGACATTAAAAGCAGTACATATTTAGAAACCAAAATGACAGGTATTTCAAGCATGGTTTTAGTATTACACATGTAGTTGCTTAGTTCACAGATAACAGCATATAGAGTTAGTCAGGGCGCGAATTCTACCGATTAACTGCTATTTAAAAAAAAAACTGATGGAAATTCTTAGGACCATTGCCTTAACCATCTTGATTATATAAATGTATGGTTTTGCCCCTACCTTATTTCCTAACTTTTCTTCTTTCTTTCTCTTCATTGTTTAATCCTTAAGTGCTCTCTTTCCATTTAACTGTATTACACATTTCAATTTTTATTTCATCTTTTGAGTTCTTATATTAGGGGGACAGTACAGTACTTACACATGTAGGTCTGGTTTATTTCACTTATGAGTATAGCTTCAAGTTGCATCCACTTACCTATGAAGGCTTCAAGTTTATTTTTCTTTATAGCTGAGTAATACTCCATTGTATGAAAACATCACATCTTTTTCATCCATTCCTCAGGTGACCAGCATTGTGGTTGCTTCCAAGATTTGGCTATCGCAAAGTGTGCTGCTATAAATATAGGTGCACATATATCACTATGATATGATGTTTCCAGTTCTTTTGGGAAAATTCCCAGAAGGAGGATAGCTGTTTTCTCCGTGAAACTTGAGAGTTTTGCAGGGTATATCAGTCTGGGTTGGAATTTGTTTTCTTGCAAGACTTAAAGCACTTTGCTCCATGCTCTTCTTGACTTGATGGTTTGTGAAGAGAAACCTGCCATTATTCTGATGGGCTTCCCTTTAAATGTGATGTTTCTTTTCTCTAGCCAATTTTAGTATACTGTTCTTAGGCTGAATTTCTGGAATCTTGATTATTCTATGTCTGAGTATAGTTTTAATTGGGTTGATGTTATTTGGAGTTCTATATGCTTCAGTTACTCAATGTCAGATTGTTTCCCCAAGTTTGAGATGTTTTCTACTATTACTTTTGTCCATATTATTTTTATATCGTTTGTATTGGCACCTTCTTTCTAATTGATGCCTATTAGCCTTATGTTGTTCATCTTTGCGTCATCTTACAGATGTTAAATTCTATTTTCCTGCATCCTAGTTGTTTTTAAGAGATCTTTGCTTACCTTTTCACTAGCTGCAATAGTGTCTTTAGGTCTAGTATTCTATCCTCATTTTCATTCAAGCAGCTTTGCCAGCTTGTGATTGAGATTTTAATTTTCCTGTATATCTCTTTGAATCTGCTTCGTGCATTCTATTTCTTTCCTATAGTGATCATTCAAGGATTCCATCATTTTTCTATTCTCCTCTATTTTTTATCAGTGTCTACTTTAGAAGAACTTAATAATTCTTTCATTATAGTTATCATTTCTTTTTTTACTTCAGAGATTATTTTTGATCTGATGTCCTCTATACCTTTCTGCAGTTTCTTTACTTCAGATGCTATTATTTAAGGGATTTCAATTTCTTCAGTGTCTCCTGTATTTGTTCTGGGTGAGCTTAAGGTATGAGAATGCATTTTGGTCCTTCTCTTTATCATTTTGTATACCGCTGTCCTCTGACCTTTGTTATAGAGCTTTGGTGCAGGTATTACCTTAGCACCTACCAATATTATTACGCAAGGGAGATTATGTGGTTAAAGCAGTTGCAGTTTTGTATTTCTAGAACTACAATTAGCAACACTAATAATGAGTAGTGAGGTTTAGCAATTGAAAAACTTCTGTAATTAATCGGTTTGTATTTTAGACCATAAGAGCAAGCATTATGATTGTATAGCTAAGTAGATATAAAATTGTGAATTGGTATTTAAATTATTTACCCTAAGATCTGTCTGATCACCTCCCCTTAATGTACCTGGAGTCCTCCAGGCAGACTTTCACCCCAGTTACCTGTTGCCTCCTCTCTCAATCAAGGGTGGGGGTGCTCTTACGGATCTGGGTCGAGCAGTGTGCCTCACCTTCCAGGTCTGTATCTACCAAGTTTGAACTCATCCAGCAGGGCTTGGCTTGAGTCTGGCTGCTGTGCTCAGTTTCTTCTCGCTGCAGCCCATGAAAATAAAACCACTGTGCCCCACTGGCAAGCTGTTCTGCTCCTGAATTAGCTGCCTGGATCTCACCCTTAGCCTCTCTGCCAGGAGTTCCGCTGCAGGATTCCACACCACTCCTGACCACTGGCTGGAGGGACATACTGGCAGGCAGCAGGACCCATGCACAGGGCCTGGTCACTGGCTGGTGGTAGCAGGCAGGAGGTCCCAGCAGGGCTCGGCCTGGCCGCTGGCTGGAGGGAGGAGGCAGGAGGTCCCAGCAGGGCTC
>NW_004524669.1:9083314-9093611 GCF_000260255.1 Octodon degus | reverse complement strand
GGCCTGGCCGCTGGATGGAGGGAGGAGGGAGGAGGTTCCGGCGCAGTGCAGAGCCTGCCCACTGGCTGGAAGAGTTCATACTTGTGAGGTCCACACACCAACTCCAGATGAGGATGTGGTGTCTATGTGCTGCACAGAAGGACTAATAATAAAGATCGAAAAGAAGAGCTCATGACTTCCCCACCATAGCTCTACCTTCAGAACAGAAAGTTTTGAATTGTTTTCAAAACATACAACCTGAAGGCCAGGTTTAAGTAAACACATCTTCTAGAGGGAGGGTACAGATGCATGCAGCCCTGCAGCCAAGTTGAAGGATCTGGCATCCTCCGCAGTGACAGGGCTAATGGTCTAACACCTTCTGGGGAGAACTTTTCCTGTTGAGTTGCTGACAGCACCCTCAGCCTATGGGACACACAGAGCTTGAAGCAAACCTGACCTTTTGTGTGTGGCTGTGAATAAGGCCTGGGTGTGTCAAAATGCTGACATTGCCCTTCCCTTACAGTCGTTAGAGAATTGCACACACATTAGCTCTGTGCTGTAAAGATTTGATTCCGGCCACTTCGTGACTGAAGGATAACTTTATTACGCAGAGAGGATTTGTGGTGCAGCTCACTAATGTAGTCTTGGGCTCCTTCCCTAATGCCACTTCCAAGGGCAGAGGCCCAAATGTACATTTCTCAGAAAAAGCCATGTAAGTAGGCAACAGACAGAAAAAGGTTCAATGCTAATCATGATCAGGGAAATGGAAACCAGAGACAGAAAGAACTGCTGCCTCCCTCTGAAAGAATGGTCATGACCAAGTAGACACGGGACAGCCAGCGCTGGGGGATGGAGAGAAGGGAGCCCTGACACTGTCGGTGGAAACGGAAATTAGTGCAGCCATCACAGAAAACAGCATGGAGTTACTGAAATGATGAAAGCAGAAGCACTGCACAGCTAGGCAATCCCAGGACTAGCTGTGCACCCAGGAAGGGAGAGCAGCAGGCTTCCTGCGGCACTGTTCACAACTGCCAGAAACTGCAACCCACACCCCTCACCACTTTCTAAGAGCTGAGCTGGCACCTTCAACAGCAACCCTGGGCAGCAGAGGTGGCCCCACTCATCCTCTCAGAGATGCTGGCCACTCCACCAGGGCACCGGGAATTACCTGGGTAACAAGGGAGTCTTCTGCTCTCTCCTGGGGACCCCCGGAGTGCTAGCTCCTGTCCCAAGCACTTTGCACAGCAAGTGCTTTCCCCCAGCCCAGGGTGCTCAGATGGAGTCAGCCACAGCAGTGTGACACGGACTTTGCTTCTGTGAAGGTCCTTGGCCACCAGCACTGAGCACCAGGGGGCCAGTCAGGGGCTCAGGGAGGCTGAGTCAGGAAGCTCTGTAGGAAGATGCTGGGGATGTGACTCAGTGATGGTGGAGAAGAAGCAGGGAAAGCATCGCGATGACCAAGACGCAGCAAGCTTGACAAATGAAATATTACTATGAGCATTCCGCTTGGCAACTTGGTTTTTCGTTTATGTTTTATTAGTATGTGTAGCAGTTAATACCTAGTACATTCACAGTCGGGATTGGTGCACGTACATAGCACCTCTTCATTCGTTTTCATCTACTCCCTCTCCCGCCTTCCCCACTCCTTCCATCTTTTCACCCTTCCCATCTGCAAAAGCTCTGCTTCCTCTTTTCTTTCCATTGTTTCATTCCTTTCCCTCCCTTCCTCCCCACTCCCTATATCTTTTGTTCTTGTTTTCATTTGAAAAACATCTCCCGACTTCCTATCTCTCTTCCATTTTGGTCTTTATTTCTATTTTGGCTTTCTTTTATAAGAGAAGCCATGTGATATTTAGGGTTGTGTCTGACCTATTTCACTTAATATGATGACTCCAGTATGCATTAACGTCCCTGCCAGAGCTTCAAGTGGGTCCTTCTCCATGAGAGAGCCCATCCCATCAACACCACGTTCTCTTTACCCTTCCCCCCTTGCAGGATGGAGAGGCCATTTCCAAGACTGAGCTATTCTGAGCTGTGCCATTCCAAACATGAGTGGGCAATGTGCAGTAACACGATGTCTTAACCCTCTCAGGGAGATCCCTAGAGGGGGAACGCTTGGGTTTAGTGAAATTTCTAGATTTAGTTTTTGAGGACCCTCCCCACTAATTTTGCAGTAGTTGTAACTCAAACCAATGAACATTTCTAAAAGGAAGTACAAATGCCCAACAACTACATGAATGTTCAACCTATAAGCATTTAGAAAAATTCAAAGTAGAAGAACTGTGATGTTGCATCTTATTCCAGAAAGAATGGCAATCATAAAAAAATCAATAAAAAAGGATAAATTTGAGTCTTTACTAAGCAAGCAGATGCACCTTTAAACTATAGTGTTAAGTGAAATAAATCAGACACACGAGCTTAAACATTGCATGAGAAGCTCAACCTATAAATAAAGAGCAGAATAAGGCTAGACAATGAGGAGTGAGGGGACAGAAGGCGCTGAAGGGATGGAGGGAGGAGGAGGAACGTGACGGAGCGGGATGAAGAACGGAGCTAAGGAGCTCCACGTGTGCACAGCAACTCCAGGCAAGGGGTGGAGCGTTATGTGGTGCAAATGCACAGTGAAAACTAAAATGCAAAAGAAAAATGACTCAATAATGATAAATGCTTGAGGGAGGAGCACTAGCCTGCTATATTGCTTGGAAAAATGAAATCTAATAAAATCATCTTGTGATTTAAGAGTCAAAAAATAAAGCAAATTATGAAGGCTGTAATTTATGACAACATAAAAATGTGCTTTAAAGGATCCTTTAAATGTCTTCAGCTGGGGTGTTAGTTGTAATTCCAGGCCTCCAGAGGCAGAGGCAGGAGGATTGCTACAAGTTCAAGGCCAACCTGGCTACAAACTGAGTTCAAGGCCAGCCATAACTACATAAAGAAACTCTAAAAAGAAGTCTCCCATAAATAAATGGCAATAATTTTAAAATGTAGATGAAAGTCATTCTATAAAAGATTATCTCTGATTATGCAGGTCTACCATATAGTAATAAAATGCCTAATTCTTTTTCAATGGATTCAAGGTATTTATACTCAGATCTTTCAAAATGTTCTAGAATGACATGGAAAGACCTTGATCAAATATTCAAACACCTGAAAAAAATTGTGCAAAACTTTATTCTCTTGGACAACATAGTGCATGCCTGGCCCTTGGCATTAAGACACAGATCCACACAGCTGTGCTCCTGTTTGCCTGAGGAATAGGACAACACATGCAGGCAACGCAGTGTGCTGAGGAGGCTGAGACAGGGAGGTTTCCATGAAGGAGATGGCTTCTGCCTCCCAGCACGGGGCCTCCACCTCCAAGGGGATTGTGGGCCAGTGCACAGAGCAAGCTCTGCAAGGTCCAGAAGGCAAGGGGGGCAATGACACTGACACTGGGAGGGGAGGCCACGGGGGTGAGATCTCTGAGCCCGCACATGGGTGGATCTGAATTCTTTTAACTGAGGCCACCTCTCACTGGCCATGATAAGTGTACCGCAAAAGCAGACTCCACAGTTACTTATTGGGCTACATGGAAGCAAGAAAATCGGCATGGCAATGAGAAAGGCTCAGTCACTTATGGGGAGACAGCAGCCAAGGATGGCTGTGCTCAGAGGAAGGGAAGGATCCAGACCCGCGTAGTCCATAATACATACATAGTGATGCTCAAAGAGTGAGTGCTTCAAGGAGAAAGGCACTGCTTGAATACCTGGGAAGTGGTTGTGGCTGTGGCCTGGCTCAAGGCAGAGGGTAGGGGCAGAGCTCCCCAGGAGTGCCTCGGGTGACCCGGGAGGTCAGGGGAGGGGCCCAGCTACTTCCCCATGGCCTTCTGGAAAACCTCCCTTAAGCTCGGCCAGCGCCTCTGCCTCCCCATTCTCCCTGCAAAGTAATAGATTAAGGGTTTGGTGCTGCTGTTCACACAGAAGAACAGGAACACAAAATCACAATGATAAAGGATTTGGAGCTTAGGAATGAAGTGTCCCAATGCAGGGAGGGACAAAGTTAAAAGTGACACAGCTGTGAGGGCCACGGCGATGTACAACTTGCGAGATGGATGCACGGAGGAGCTGCACTTGATTGTAAACAACAAAATCACAGCGCACAGGAGTGTGGTAGACAGAAGAATGACGAGAAACAGATATGCCCTCGTAAACGACTGCTCGCAAAGTTTGGAGGCTGTTGAGTCACACTTGCAGAACATTGCATACAGCACAGCTAGCGCAATGGCCAGGAGCCAGGTCAGAAGGCACACAGTGGTGGACGAGTGCTTTGGAGAGCGCAGCCGGTACCCGATGGGGAAGCAGACAGACAGGCAGCGGGCCACGCTGACGGCGACCACCAGGCAGAGCCCCGCTGTGTAGCACATGAGACCGAACAGCCGCAGGTACAATGAGATGGCATGCAAATAACTAAATATCCATCCCACGACACTCACTAGCAGACAGGTGAGGAAGGCAAAGTCAGCCAGGGCCAAGTGAAAAATAAAGACAGAGAAGCGGTCCCACTTGATGGAGCAGAGCAGGAAGTAGAGGACAAGCCCGTTGCCTCCCAGGCCCAAGAGGGAGATGGCGGTGCCGAGAGAGAAAATCTTCACAACCTGGTCATATTCAGCACCCGTTGACCAGTACCAGCCACTTTGGGTAGAATTAAAGTAGTCCATCCTGGGATAACTTCAGCCTGGGGATATCCAAGCAGCAAGGATCCTGTAGAGAGAAGCACAAACTCGCCGGTGATGACCCCAGCGCAGCGGCCCCGTGGCCTCTGCCCATGTCCTTCCAGCCAATGTCCTCCAGCACATGCATGGGCATGGTGCTGTGTCTCAGCCCTGTGCTGAGTTGTGACACAGCCTCAAGCACAAGGGATGCAGACGGCACAGACAGACAGCAAACAACAGAGTGGGGAAGGCACAGACCAGGACAGGAGGCCGACGGGTGCCCATCACGTGTCCCGAATGTCAGGTCCTGTGTCATGGAAGTCATGCACCCCTTAGAGAGAGGGACGCACCAGGCACCCAGCTCATCGCTTTCTCCTGGCCCCTCCTCTCAGGCCATCCTTCTCACCATCCAGTCCCCTCCTTGCTGTCCCCATTTCACAGAGCAGAGATCCAGCCTGTCCCCTTCTCCATCCACACAAGCATCTCAGCCAGGTGAGGGCCCACATGGCGCCATGCTGCCCTGGAACCTGGTGTCACCTTCACACTCTGTCCATATCACCCCACAGCCAGGGCAACTGGAAGTCCCCAGACCTCCCTGGAAGTGTGTACGAGTTCTTCCTCCCCTGGACCACAGTCCCTTCTGTGGGCCCTGGAGCCCTTTCACCAGGCATGGCTGGACCCTGAAAGCCAGGCCATAAGGGCCCTCTGCCCAGAAGCCCAGGCTCCAGCTCACATGAGGAGGGCTCCCGGGTCCAGAAGTGTGCACAGCTGCAGTTACCTCAGTACCTCCATGACCTACCTTACCCTCCCCCTCCTCCATCTCTTCCGCTCCTTTCACCTTTTCGCCTGCTTGACCCATCACCCACTCAACTCCCCTGTCCAGGACTGAACCTCTGCTCCTCTGCCCAGGGCTCCCCTCCCTCAGGTAACTGTGCAAGCCCCCTCCTACCCACCCAGACTTCACAGTCTTCCCCACTCAGCCCCAGGTACTTACCCTTAAGCACTGCACTTTCCTGTCCTGCAGCCGCGGCACCTTGGACAGCAGCGCTTGCATCCCCTGGTGCAGTGTAGGCCTCAGCCATCCAGAGGAGGATCCGGGACAGGGCTCACATGGCAGCTGCAGAAGGAAGGCACAGGGCTGGGCACATGGCGGGATCTCTGTGGGCCAGGGTTGCTGCTTTAGCCCAGGCCTGCCATGAGCAGAGAGGACCTGCGCAGGTCCTGTGTGTCCCCAGGGGAAAGGTACAGGAGCACGAGGTGGCACAGTGACCATCAGCCAGCCTGGGGCAGGCCTAGCCGGGTGAGGGGCTGTGGGAACCCAGAGATGAGTATTATAAATAGCGGGCCTTGGAAGGAGTGGGATTAAGCAGAACACAGAGGGAACAGCCCAGGCAGAGGTTCTGAAGGGATCAGGAAAACACTCACGGAAACCAGGAGTGCGGGACATCTTCCCAGGGGTGGCTGATTGCTAGGACATGGAGGACTCAACCCCAGGCACTGAGCAGGAACCAAATGCACAGCTCCTGGGAGAGCAGTCTCCTGCTCCTCCTGCTCACGTGGAGCCGTCCTGGGATCCTCAGTTCTGCTCCCATGAGAAAAGAGGACAGGGCTCACACAGACACTGCACCTTGAGTGTCCACAGGACCACTGCTCATGTGATGCCCAGGGGGACCCTGGGACAGCAAGGACAGGCAGGTATGTGTCCCGCTGACCACATGTCAACATTAGGGCTCTGGGGCCGGGGAGATGGCTCAGTGGAATAAGCGCTTCCCCGGCAAGCGTAAGGGCCTGAGTTCAATCCCTGGTTCCGCAAAAAAAAAAAAAAAAAAAAAAAATTAGGGCTCTGGTGCTTGAAAAGGGGTGAGCTTGTCTCTGTGAACCACCTGCCGTCAACATCCCTGAGCGGACGACCCTTCATGGCAGCCTCAGGGGTCACAAGGGCTGGGTAACCCAGATCACCACCACCCGACAGTTCCCGGATATGGTGCGATCTGCCTCTCAAGACAAGACTGTCATCATGTGGAAGCTGGCCAGTTAAGGCATCCCTCAGTGTGCTCTGAGGAGTCCCTCCCACTTGTAAGTGATGTGGCCATCTCCTCAGATAGCCAGTTTGCCCTCTCCGGTCCTGGGATGGGACACGGTGCCCCTGGGATCTTACAGCAGGCACTACCATGAGACAATTTGTAGGCCACATCCAGGATTGCTGAGCGCGGCCTTCTCTGGCAACTGACAGAGCGTTTCTGGATCCTGAGACAAAACCATAAAGTTATGGTTTACTCTGGGTGTAGCCAATACACTGTCCAGGATGAGAGTCACTTGGAGTGGGTGTCTTGTGTCCATTTGTCACCCATCAGTGGCAACCCTACCATCGCCTTCTATTGCTGGGACAAGCTGGCCAAGGCATGGAATTTGGCAAACTCTAAGCTGCAGACCAACCATATTGGCCATACTGGCTATCTGAACACCGGGACAGTCTCTCCCCGTGGATCCCTCCGTGCTTCTGGAGGGGAGGACAGCCAGGCCACGCTGTGGGACCTCAACGAAGGCAAGCCTCTACACTTTAGATGGAGGGGACATCAGCAGTGCCCTGTGCTTCAGCCCTACCCACTATTGGCTGTGCGCTGCCACCAGCCCCGTATCAAGAATGGGACGTGGAGGGCAAGATCACTTAGATAAACTGAAGCAAGAAGTTGTCAGCACCAGCAACAAGCCTCCTCAGCACACCTCTCTGGCCTGGTCTGCTGGTGGCCCCACTCTGCTGGCTACACAGATAACCTGGTGTGAGTGTGACCCGTGACAACTGGCACCCACTGGAAATATGTCAGCTTTAAAAATTTTTTTTAAAAACTGGCTTTCTAAAAAAAGACAAGATCTAATACTGTCTGTGGACAGGATATCATGTCTGCATCTTCTACAATGAATACCCACTAAGGCAACAATATGCAATGTATTAATTATTGAAGCTGTCCTACTAATCAGTTTTGAAACTGTCTCATTGCTATTTGTTTCTCAATAGAATCATTTTTTAAAAAAATAAAAATAAAAATTTTTAAAAAGAACAAGAAAAGAGAACTGGGTGAAATTATTCTCATTCTTTTCCGGAAGGATAAAATCAGATGGCTTTCTCATCGCTGGGGCTCGAGAGCTGACACCAGCACCTGCAGGAGGACAAGTCTACTCGGCTCTCATCTCCAGTTCCAGCCAGCCAGAGCCTGGGCGAGGGCCTGGCACAGAGGAGAGCTGCTTGATCAAGAAGCAGAGAGGAGCGGAGGAGCCAGGCGGGGCACAGACCCATCCATGCCACCCCCAGAGAGCTGCTCTGCCGGGTTCCTCCCCAAACAGGAAGCCAGCCCTGGCACCCCAGGACCTGGCACCTCCACAAGCCCCACTGAGTGGGTGCACATTTTGCATTTGAGCCATGAACACTAACCCTTTCCTCAAAAATAATGCTAGCCAGAAACAATCATCCTGGAAAACCAGAGATCAAAACGCCAGCTCCACTCAATTTTTATTTCTTCTTTTAAGTTTTTACACTAGGGAGACAACAAGATATTTACACATGTGGGTCTGGTTTATTTCACTTATGGTTATATCTTCAAGTGGCATCCACTTATCTTTCAAGCCTTCAAATTTATTTTTCTTTAGAGCTGAGTAATACTCCATTGTATAAAAATACATCTTTTTCATCCATTCCTCAGGTAATGGGCATTTTGGTTGCTTCCAAGATTTGGCTATCACAAATTGTGCTGCTATAAACATAGGGACACATATATCACTATGATATGATGTTTTCAGTTCCTCTGGGAAGATTCCCAGTAGGAGGACAGCAAGCATGAATGGGATTTCCAGTCCTAGTTTTCTAAGGAGTCTCCACACTGATTTCCATAATAGTTGCACCAGTCTACACTCCCACCAGCAGTGGAGAAGGGTTCCTTTTCCCCACAGCCTCTCCAACATTTGTTGTTTGGTGATTTCTCTATGATAGCCATTCTTTCTGGGGTGAGGTGGTATCTGAGTGTTGTTTTAATTTGCATTTCACGAATGGCTAGTGATGTGAGCATTTTTTATGTATTTATTTGCTTCTTATATTTCTTCCTCTGAGAAGTATGTGTTCATCTCAGAACAAAAGTTTGTAGTAATATTGTTTAGACAAGATACCGTGTCTGCATTTTGTCCTCTGAATAACCACTATGAAGGCAACAATAGGCAATGTATTAATTATTGTAACCGTCCTACTAACCTGATTTGAAACTGTTTCATTGCTATTTTTTTCTCATTAAAATGAATAAATAAATAAGTACAAATGCCAGCCCCAGTCAGGCTGTCACTGACTCACCCGCAGTCCTGATTCCCTCGCTGACGCGTGCTCTGTAAGGCAGGTGTGGCAAGGGGAGGGTGATTAGGGCCGGCATGTTTTTGTCTCTGATTTTCAAGGCTGATTGTTTTCCATCTACATCTTATTTTGGGAGAAACTCAGCATACACCCTGTCCTGAGGTAGCCTTGGGGTATCCCCCCTCACCCACACTATGGCCTCACCCACACTATGGCCTCACAGCAGAAGAAGCCAAGAGCACTACTTGGTCAGAGCCCTGGGACCCAAGATGGAGCAAGGGCTCCTGGGAACCACACAGGTCCCTTGTCCCCTGGGCCCCTGGGCCCTACCTGGGGCCTTCCCTCAGGAGACCTGAAGGAAAGCAAGTGTTCATGTTTATTAATAAGGCAGTGTCTCCCAGGGGAGCAGTCGGGTCCCCTCACCCTGATAAGAGTAGGCGGGTGAACGGGTCCCAGAGAGGACTCTCCTCAGAGCCAGTAGTGCCCAGTGATGCCAGCTGCCTCCTCCTCATCCCCACCGGGCACTGAGAAAGGGTGGTGGCCCCGGCACTGGGGGCGCAGCGTGTTAAACTGAAAACAGGAGCCGCAGCTCCTGGCCTCTCCGCTACCTGAGCAGAGTCCTGAGCAGAGTACCAAGGCTGCCTACGTCTGATATGCAGGTAGCGACCTTAAAGTGCCTTTCGGAGCTGTGACGAGCCACCAATCTGCAGGTAGCTTTTTACCTGGAGAAATGCAGGGAACCTCGTCGCATAGACCCACTTGGGGAAGCACAGGCACTTGACCTCTGCAGGAAACGGGATCCCTGGACGCTTCCCCAAAGGGCAGTAATGAGGCCACCAGGAAGACCCTGGGCAAGGAAAACAACCCCATCCCAGGAAGACAGCAGCTCACGCCGCAACTGGGAGGCTGAGCCTGCAACGCTGTCCCCGCAGGGAAGACCTGGCCGGAGCTGCGGTGTCACTGAATTTCGAACCCTTTTGCTCTCAGACGTATTCAACATGTTTCCTGATTGGTTCTGATAAAATGATACTATAATTCGGCTGGTTTATAGCTCACTGCTGTAAAGTGCGGCCAGCATGTATGAGGCCCCGAATTCTTATCCAAAAATTGAAAGAAAAAATTTTAATTATATTTGCTGCAAACATATTAACGTATTGGACGCACACGAGTGCTTTGTAAAGAACAAAAAGGAAGCGCGCTGCTGCCTCCCCTGGGACCCATTTGGGTCTGTGTGCTACTGAGGCCTTGGTGGCATTGCTACCAATGGAAAGTAACATTGCCCTTTCTCCCTG
>NW_004524669.1:9064791-9072539 GCF_000260255.1 Octodon degus | reverse complement strand
CCCAATACTATTCTTTTAGAATATTTTGCTGAGTTTACACACCTATAATATTCAAATAACGGAACTTAACAAAAAAAAAAGGTATACAGATGAATGTCCATTTTGTATCTGTGTATTCAGAGAGGTTGGGATAGATATATAGTTACATTCTCTTAAGGAATAGAATGATTTGTTTTAATGGTGTTTGTAAATGGGATGTCAGGTCCTCATCTTATACAGCAATTAACCACTAAAAAGAATGTATGCAGTGTGTTAATTATTGAAACTGTCCTAGCGATTTGATTTGAAACTGTCTCATTGCTATTTGTTTATCAGTAAAATTATGGCCAAAAATAAATAAATAAATAAAGTAATGGACAGACTTCAAAAAAAAAGAAACATATTCAGGGGAAAAAAAAGGAAGAAAGAAATAAGCGTTTCCCTGGCAAGCGCAAAGGCTTGAGTTCAATCCCGAGTTGGGCCAAAAAGAAAAAAGAAAAAACCACAAAAAAAAAAAAAAAAAAAGCCTCTCCCCTTTGGGGCTGGGGAGATGGCTCAGTGAAATAAGCATTTCCCTGGCAAGTGCAAAGGCCTGAGTTCAATCCCCAGTTCCACAACAAAATGTTTATAAAAGGTGAAGTAGGAGCGCCAGCTGCTCTGCCTACTGCAGTCTGCCTGAGAGCAGCTACTGACTGCCCGCGGCGCGGAGAGCTGCTGGCCCTGGAGAGCCCCGCGTGCCCCCAGACTTTTATGGGAAGCCTCCTGTGGGGAGAGAGCCCGACCATACTGGAACTTCTGTTGGAACGATGACTGACACTACAGTTAGATCCAAGGCGAGGCTGGAGACTGTGCGCCCTCTGCGGGACACGTGGAGGACGCCGACCCGAAGCCCAGGTTTCCCCCTCAGCTTGTGCAGGGCTGCAGAAGAGGCGAGGGGTGAAGGAAAGGCGAGGTGTGAGCTGTGCAAGGCAAAGGGCGGAGTGGATGCTTTATTTTGGGTCATTTTTTAAATGGTTGCTCTAGGTGATTAGCCATGATTATCTTAGCAAATAAAACAGAAATCTGACAGCTTCTATTAGATTTATTTTGGCCTGCAACAAAAAGTACCAGAGAAAATCTGCAAACACACACACCACGGCACTTGGCTCACCACTAGACTGGGACAGGGACAGTCCGTGTATTTTTCACCCTCGCTCAACTCTGGCACAGGAAGTCCCGGTCCGTGAACAGGTAGTAGATGTATAGACACACATACGAAGGGTGTGCGTGGACAGACGTGCAGACGGAATGAGAGGAAGGATCTGAGCTACGCAATACAAAACATCGACCTGCAGAAATCAGAAGCGGTGTCTGTAGATGTTAGAGCTACAACACTGTTCAAGAAACAGCAAACTAGGGGGCGGGGAGATGGCTCAGTGGAATAAGCGCTTCCCTGGCAAGCGCAAGGGCCTGAGTTCAATCCCCGGTTCCACCAAAAAAAAAAAAGAAAGAAAGAAACAGCAAGCTAGATGACCAGCCGCCTGCATCTGCAGCCTGCTCAAAGCCAGGCAATACTGATAGTCATTGTGTTATTAGCTTTGCAACTAAAATCAAAACCTTGTCTTTGTTGTGGAGTTCATTAGGGAAAGGAAAGGCTATTCAGAGAGTAGAAGACAGGCACAGAGCCACACCCAGGTGGCCCGCGAGCATGTTAGGGAGACGTGGAGAGGCCAGGAGACGCAGGCACATGGAGCCCCAGCTCTGTGAGCACCCGGACGGTGCCCAGGATGCTGAGGACCTGCAGCAGCCGGGCCGTCCTGCGTTTGGGTGGACTTGGCCCCATCGTGTTAGCTGCTAACGCTGAGCATGGCTGGGCAACCTGTGAGCCAGCAAGATCACATGAAATTCATGACTTTATGTGCTATCTTTTTTTTTTCCAAAGGTTTGGTTCAACTCTTTTTTTAACAGGTTTTTTTTTTCATTTTAATGAGGAAAAATGATAAAATACCAATGAAACAGTTTCAAAACAGGTTAGTAAGGCCAGTAGAACTGTTACAATAATTAATATATTGCATATAGTTGTCGTCGTAGTAGTTATTCAGAGGACAAGATGCCGACGTGGTATTTTGTCTAACAATATTAGCTTCACATGCTACCTCGATCATCACAAGAAGAATGTGTCACTGGAAACGCAGCCTGTTCTGCATGCAAGACTTACATTTCTGTGAGCCAAATAAACATCCTCATCTTGCCCTTTTCCCTGGTATCCCTCCCCTTTATCCTTCTACTGCCTTAACTGGGTTTTTAATAAAAACCTTAGGAAAGAAAACTGCCCCCAGTCCAGAAAATCAGGGGTTGGCAGAGGGTGGAGCAGAGACAAAGTGTAGCAGCCATCAGGGCCACTGAGCAGGCTGACAATGCACAGGACAGAGTCCTAGAACCTGCTGACCTTCCTCGGAGATGGCCACCTGGGATCCAGGATGCCTCTGCCCTTGGGCACCACGTGAGGAGGCACACAGCACCATCCTGGAGGCCAAGAATGAAAGATAGCAACGCTGCCCCTGCAGGGGGAGGCACCTTGTGCTCAGCCTGGGACACCAGTGTGCTTGCAGTCTGGGAGCCTCCATTTGAGGAGGGGGCTCTGAGAGCAAGGACTTTCCAAGAGTCCCCGTCCTGAGGCCATAGGTGCAGGGTGTTGCTTTTCTACATTCTGGGACTCACACACTCTCTACCTCCCTGAACACCTTGAGTCTGTGACTGCCCGAGGCTGGGAGCAGCTCCCGAAGGAGCACACAGGAATCCGAGGCAGAATAAGAAGGTGTGGCTGGCATAATCCGTGCTCAGACTCCATGTCTAGGGCAATAACAAGAGCAAGCTCCACTTGAGGATGAAGGTGGGAAGAAGGCCTGGGCCACCTAGATCCTTCTGGAGGGAGGGGTGTGCACAGGGCACAGAGCCACCTCTGGTAGAGTTCAGCGTTGACTCCTGCTGGTGTCAAGCTCCTCTCTGAGGAGAGGGTAGGTTAATGTTTGCCCTCAAAAATCTCTGCAAGGAACTGAGTATTGGAAATACCTCTGTGTGTGGCGCAGAGACCCTATTACCCAGGGCCCCCCAGGTGCTTCTGTTTCTGTACAATGCACAGGACATTTGGTTTGCCTCTCCAGGGAGAATTTTCATGAAGGGATGACTTCAGTTCCAGGTAGGAGCAGCTGGGAATTGTATTCCTGCTTAATGGAAATGAGAAGTGCAGATTCTCCAGGATGGAGATCATCAATAGAGAACCCAAGAGAGCATTACCTCTTCTCTTCAGCCCCGAGAGAAAAGGTTGATTCAAACCTGATGAAGGCCAGAGCTTGTCTAGGGACAGAGCTCTGGGCTTTTAGCTCAGTTCTTTCCTCTGGCCACCTAGTCCTGTGGAGGATGGGGGAGATTTTCCTTAACCACAGAGGAACAGATCCAGTGGTGTGGAGACTCCAGCCAGAGGGATGGGACAAACATGCATAGTGAAGGGACTTTGGGAGCCACATGTCTAAAACCTCCCAGAAAGCACAGTTAGAGATTAAGAGACAGCTGCAGGGTCACAGGGCCACAGGGCCAAAAAGGATCAAGACATTGCCTGCAGGAATGAGTGCTCTGGCCCTCCGCTCTCCACCCTCTGATTTGGCCAACTTCGGTGGGCCATAAGGTCCAGCAGGCTACAGCCCACCCTGACTTTCCCCCATTCCTCCCATCCACTCTGTGAGCTCCTGCACAGACACCTTTCTTTTGTCTTTTATCCTTGCTTCCTGGTTCTAGCAATAAAAAGCCACAGAAGTTTCAGGTCAGGATGGTGTTTATGAGACTCTCTCCTGCTGAGGGATCTCGGTGAAGGTCAGCCCCTCTGGGCCTTGTTGGAGTTTGACTTGGACACTGACTCTGTATAACCACTCATCCGGTGCCATGGCATGGTTGTCACAGTGTAATCAGAGAGCTTTTCAGGTCTCCCCCTTCCATACCGTGGTCCCCTCTTGGGCCTCACCGAGAGGAAAGCTAGCAGACTCAGGATACTTTTTCCACCTCATTTCATCTGCATGGGAGAAAAGTGTGGGTGATGTGAGAACTGAGGGCCGTTTTCTCCCATCCAAGCTGCAGGGTTCCATGAATATTGTATAAGATCCATTACTCCATGCTCCTGCCTATGGTTGAGTGTTGATTTCGCAGGGGATGGATTCCATCTCTGGGAGCCATGCCTCCCACACACACACACCGAGGAAGGGAGGTTCATGACTGTGCTGAAAGCAACATTTGGTACACAGTGAGTCAGAACATGGCTGGGTAGCGTGCAGGGGCATGCAGTGAGTTCCAAAGAGGCAGCAGCAGAGGATAGAAGAGGAGAGCATAGTCTGAGGAAGAAGTCATGGCCCCGAAGGATGAGGACCACCTTGCCTGTGTCTCACAGCAAGCTCCCTGGCCAAAACGCATCCTTGGAAGCAATCCAACAAGTGGTGCCCAATTGCCTGACTTCTGAAGACTCTTGGGTAGGTGGTGTGGCTGTGAACCTCCTGGGAGAAGGACAAAGATGTAGCTGCCCTGAGGGCCTGGACACCTCCTGTGGGTTTCTCGTCTGGCCCATGGGCCTCCTGTTCTCCATGTGTGGTCTGTAGCAGAGCCTTGGATTTCTGTGTGTGCCGCAGAGTAAGGCCAAGGTGCCCTGCAGGATAAACAGCTCAGCTACCACTGTGCACCCAGCCTCGCGAACTTCTCAGTGATAGACCTGGTGATTTTCAGTACACAAATGGGCAATACATTTTCATAGACTTATTTTCTAAAATTCAATGCCAATCACTGGTCACTATGGATCTACTGCTGTTTTTGGATTTTTCTCCTGGTCAGTAAGAAATACATTTTCTTGCCTCTTCACATGAGCAGTAATTTTTGAAGTTAAACATTAGGCCTGTAGTATTAAAACAATATTGTGACAACTAACTGTGATGTCAACTGGCATGTTTACTACATGCCTGGAAGACTGGGGCACTGTTGTGAGTGTGTCTACAGATGATCGGGCTGGAGCCCACTAACAGGAGGGTGAGCCCTGTGCAGCACGGGAGCCACACCCACCGACAGGCTCGGAACAAAGCCGGGAGAAGAAGAAAGCCTGCTCAGGGCTGCTTCAGAGGAGCTCTGACTTTGCCGGTGCCATCGATGCTCATCTCTGTCTCCAGGTTTCCAGCCAGACTCCTCAGCCCCCAGTGCAGACCCTCTGGCTTTTAGACTCATGCTGGAGCCCCTGCTGAGTGCCACAGCTTCGACTTTGGACCAAACCCTCTGACCCTCCAGCACACGGTCGGTCAGTTTGCATTCTCCCATCTGACTCTTCAAGCAACCACTGCAAGTCTGAGTGAATCCTTGCATAGCTATATCTATAAAATATCTCTATTATAAAAGCTGTTCTTCTTGTAAATGCTCGTGGTACAGTGTCAACTCTCTGGATGATGCAGAGATTTCTGCTGGCCTCATAGGCAATGTGCAAGGACCTCAGTGCCATCAGGGTGTAGTTTTAGTGACACTCCTGCCTCTGATTTACCTCTGTTCTTTGGCAGAAACATCCCAGATTGTGACTGAAGCTGGCTCGTTTTTTAGGACTGTGGGACAGGGAGTCTTGACCTTCAAGTTCTCACCCTGACTTCTAGTTCCCATGCGGCTTCGCTGTTGGCCAGTTTCCTGCAGGGCCTGACCGGCTGTGTGCTGCAAGCCAGCTCCCTCTCCCAAGTGGTCTTTTTTCTATCCAGGAGTTTGCAGGACTCTGTCCTCTTCCCATTGGATTTCCTCAGCCTCCTCCATACACAGGGCCCCAGAACTCGGCAGTGCTGGGTAAGGAAAATCCGCTGTGCAGTAGAGGTTCTTCCAGGTTCCAATCACTGCGTCTGCCTCCAGGGCCTCTCCAGCTCCCTGAAGAAGGCTCTGTTCCTCCTTTCTAATCCAGAATCTCCAAATATCCCTGTGAGAAAACACAGCTGGGGAATGAAAGGTCATCTCACTTCTCTCTCCCCTTGAGATTTGGTCTCTCTACTCTCATTGGCTTACACACTCTTGGTTGTAAAACCTTTAAAATCTATCAAAATCTATCAGCTAGGCATGGTGGTATACTCTATAATTCCAACACTCAGGAGGCTAAGGTGGCAGGAATGCTGTATGTTCAAGGCCAACCTGGGCTACCTAGTGTGTTCAAGGCCAGCCTGTACTATAAAGTGAGATCCTGTCTCAAAAATCAAAATCAAAATAAAAATGAAATGAAATCTGATCACCACATACATTTCAAGGGTTTGTAGATCTTCCTGCTGCAAGATGCCACAGCTACTTGGGAGATCAAGTCCTATCATTGAAATTTCATGGCTAAAAGAGGAGATACAGTCCTATCCCAGACCCCAGTGAGTGTGTGGGAGAGCCTCCTGCTACCCTGCGCCAAAGGGACCTACTGGTCCCAGCCCAGGCGCAGCTTGGGTGAGACCCTCTTCCACCCCCTTGGGACCCTCACCACCACTGTGCAGAACCCCACACAAACACACCGCCTGCCCAGTGAGAATTTTTGCAGTGTTCTGGGGAACCCTAGATCCAGCCCTAGCCCTAGCTTCCTCTCCCCCCTACACCACCTTATCCCCTCCGGACTCAGCTCAGGCCTGGCATACAGGCCTGGGGTGAAACCCTTCAGCTGCAATCCCTGCAAAGAGAGTAGGGGGCAAGACCACTGAGCTAGTCCAGGAGCAGAACATCTTGCCAGAGGGCCACAACAGAATCACTCCAAAGGCCACAGCAGGAAGGAGCTGAGCACAGCAGCCAGACCCAAGCCAGGCACAGCTGGATAAACCCAAACTTTGTAGATCTGAACCTGAACTTCATTACGTGCTAAGGTTATAACGGCACCAAAGCTCCACAACAAACGTTAGAAGACAGTGCTACACAAAATAACACCAAGAAGGAGCAAAATGCAATCTCAGACCCCCAAGCCCCCCCATAACAAATGCAGAGGACACTAACACAGAACAAATTAGGAGTCACACAGCTGAAATCAATGAATCAACAGCTTCTGAAAAAACAAACAACTGCAGAAAGCTATAGAGGAACACAGATTGGAAATGAAAAAAGAAATCCCTGAAGTAGTAGCATCTTCAGTAAAGAATCAAATGCAGAAACATATGGAGGAAACCCAATGCCCACCCAAAACAAGGGAAGAGGGGCTGGGGAGATGGCTCAGTGGAATAAGCGCTTCCCTGGCAAGCGCAAGGGCCTGAGTTCAATCCCTGTTTATAAGAAAAAAAACCAAAACACAAAAAACAAAACAAGGGAAGAGGACATTAGCTCAGCTCAAATGTATGAATTAATAGCATCGATAGTAAAAAAAAAAAAAAAAAAAGCAACAGCAACATATGAGAACTTGTACTGTAATGTCATGTACCTCGGTAGTGTCCCAAATTTTCTGATCAAGGAGATTATGGGGCCGAAGAGGAAAGTGATCGATGATGTAGAGTGTGCCTAAGGAGAGTCATATGGAGAGAAAACATTCTCCCAGGCTTTCACAGAGAGCACACTGGCCAAGCAAGGGCCATGACTCCTCCACACAGCTGACACTGACAAAGGTTCTACAATCTGAGGTACAGGATCTCAAGATAAATCCTGAGGGGATTTCACTGACCTTATCAGACCCAAAAGCTACAAATCTTGTTGCATAGGTCCTGCTTTACCTTGGTCTTAGCCATCCAGTAGAAAAGTATGAAGATAAAATATAGGAAGGAAAGCCATGCTGTTATGTTGAG
>NW_004524669.1:9046900-9060176 GCF_000260255.1 Octodon degus | reverse complement strand
AATCAACCAACAACAAATGTTGGAGAGGCTGTGGGGAGAAAGGAACCCTTCTCCACTGCTGGTGGGAATGTAAACTGGTGCAACTGTTATGGAAATCAGTGTGGAGACTCCTTAGAAAACTTGGACTGGAAATCCCATTTAATCCAGCTATTCCTCTACTGGGAATTTTACCGGAGGATCTGAAAACATCATATCATAGGGATATATGTGTGCCTATGTTTATAGCAGCACAATTTGTAACAGCCAAATCTTGGAAACAACCAAGATGTGCATCACCTGAGGAATAGATGAAAAAGATGTGGTATTTTTACACAATGGAGTATTACTCAGCTATAAAGAATGATAAACTCAAGGCCTTTATATTGAAGAGGATGCCACTTGAAAATATGTTCATAAGTGAAATAAACCAGACATATATGTATAAATATCGTATAATTTCTCTAGTATAAGAACTCAAAAGAAGAAATACAAATAGAAAGGTATACTGTAACTAAAAGGAAAGCAAGGATGTGAGAACTAGACAATGAAAAGAGAGCAAGGAGAAAAGCTAGGAAACATGACAGGGGCAAGCATTACAGTTATATGTAGAAGATGGGTAAAGCAATGATCCTGAGAATCTTCAGAAGATTTTTGAATCTTGCAGTTAATTGGAATGATTCTCATCCTAACTAACTATATATACAGACACCTGTGAACTAAGCAACTGCATTGAAGATGGCAATTTGTGATAGTAGGTTCATGCTTGGAGTGCCTGTCATTCTGGTCTTTTGAATATGGGCTGCCTGTCATGACATGCCAGTTGCTGCTGTGCTGTCTCTCAGATATATGACTGTTCAAAAAGAAGGGGGTGGTGAATGGAAGCAGGAGACAGGCAAAGGGATGTTGTGGGACTGTCCTGCTACCAGGTTGTATATGGTGAGATTTCTGGACTTATGTGTAAACGTAAGAATTATATAATTCTTTATGCCTATTTTAAAAATATTTTTTAATTTTTTAAATGTTTTACATCATATTCTGTAGGGATCTAAAGTTCAACATATCAATACTTGATGAAAAATACCTGTTCCATGTTATGCCTAAGATGTTGGATATTCAGACAGATAGTAAGGTTAAGCTTAACAGCCTAGTTTGTATGGTAATAACAATAAGCTTCTCATCTGGAAGGTTAAGAACCTAAATTTGCAGACCAAAATTAGAGAAAAAAGAGGGCCTCAAGGAAAGCCAACATTTTGGCCCTAGCCTTGCAAGGTCAATTAAGACTCAGAACATATGAGATCTTATACTGTAATATCATGTAACTCAGTAGTGTCCCAAATTTCTAATCAAGGAGATTATGGGGCCAAAGAGGAAAGAGATCGATGATATAGAGTGTGCCTAAGGAGAGTCACAAGGAGAGAAATCATTCTCTCTGGCTTTCACAGAGAGCACATTGGCCAAGCAATGGTCATGACTCATCCACATGGCTGACACTGACAAAGGATCTACAATCTGAGGTACAAGATCTCAGGATAAATCCTAAGGGGATTTCACTGACCTTATCAGATCCAAAAGCTACAACTCTTGTTGAATAGGTCTTGCTTTATCTTGGTCTTAACCATCCAGCAGAAAAGTATGAAAACGAAGAACAATAAGTAAAGCCATGTTGTTATGGTGAGCTGTAGGGAACTCAGGTCAACAATTTCTGACATTGCCAGTCAAGCAGAAGACCCAATGCTATTATGGATTACTGGACTCTTTTAGAATATTTTGCTGAGTTAACACACCTGTAATATTCAAATGATGGAACTAAACAAAAAAGGGGGATATATAAATGAATATCCATTTTGTATCTGTGTATTCAAAGTGGTTAGGATAGATATATAGTTACATTCTTTTAATGAACAGAGGGATTTGTTCTAATGGTGTTTGTAAATAGGATATCATGTGCGCATCTTGTACAGCAATTAACCACTAGGGAGAGAGTATGCAATGTGTTAGTTATTGAAACTGTCCTACCAATTTGATTGGAAACTGCCTCATTGCTATTTGTCTCTGAATAAAATTATGGGGAAAAAAAGAAAAGAAAAGGAAACCTAAAAAAAAGAAAAGAAAAAGAAATTTCATCTCTCTGTAGAAGCTCTGCTCTGTTATGTTGGACACCAGCACTACATTCCACATAGTTAGCAAATTGGAGCATTTTTAGAGATGACCTTTAAGCTTGTGGCAAACTAGCACTGAAATGATTCATTGTTCTGACCTACTTGGCCCAGCTTATGATGTGTGATGGTTCTGAAGAGTTGAGTGGTTCAGGACTCGGTTTGATGTTTGCCACGTGGGGACCCGCCCTGCCTGAGGCCTCACTGCTCTGGAAAGCCAGGTGTCAGCCTCCATGAAGGAAAGTGAAGCTCTGATATTCTTCTTACTTGAAGGCTAAATAGTGAGGACACAGACATAAATGCAAGTGTGCACAAGAAATCCCCAAATATATGTGCATATAAGTGTATCTCATCGTAGCTACAAGAATGACACACAGCCATGCACGCTGTTGTCCACTTAGCTGTCGGGGACACCAGCAAATGCTCGAAAACTTGGACAACACCAAAACATGTCCACACCTATAAAAGACGTATATTTTAACTTACAAATTTACCTTTCTATTTTTATGCATCCGTGTGTCTGTCCACTTACCTGTCCATGCTTCCTCTACTAGCTACCTTTCCACCCATCGTTAAGAGGATGATCTCTTAATGATTTGCTAAAATACACCTCAAGTTAGAACTATATTTTAACTTATAAACTGGGAATGATTATCAACAGCAATGAATAACAAAAATTATAATAACATAATCTACTCAAAGAGTTACTTTGTTTGCCCCAAAATAAGAATGATCTAACCAGAAGCAGCCCTAGCTGGTCATTTCCATGGTGATGGCCAGTGTCATACAGATTATATTTCACTGTCCTCTTGCTCGGTGGTCACTCTGTAATGGCATCTAAGATGAGGGTAGATGTTTGGAGCTGGCGGGTTGGGGTCTCGGTTTTACTGTCAGAGAAATGTAGTATTTACAACTCATGAAGACTGTGTTTATAGCAGTGCAATTTGTCATAGCTAAATCTTGAAAACAACCCAAATGCCCATCAACCAAGGAATGGTTAAAAGGGATGTGGTATGTTTACACAATGGAGTATTACTCAGCTATAAAAAAGATAAATTTGGGGCTTTTATAGATAAGTGGATACAACTAGAGACCATACTCCTAAGTGAAACCAGACCAATATGTGCAGACATCATACTGTCTTACTAGTGTAAGAATATGAAAGAGTGAATAAAATCTGGAAGGTACCCAGATACTGTGAAAGGGAGAGAATCTGTTCAATGAGAAGGAAACCTGGGAAGAGGAAAAGGACAGGAGAGGGAGGGAGGAAAGAGATACATTTATGCATGTGTGCAGGGCAGCTGGGGCTGCTGCATACATAACTGTACTGCTGATTTCTGCTGGTCTACAAACAGAAGCAGTTGATGCTTAAAAGTTTTTCCTTGTCCTTTTTAATTTCTTACAACTTTTTTTTTTACCAATTTTGCATGCTTATATCTGGTAATCTGAACAAGTATTTTGAAGACAACATTATGCAACACAGCAATCATTGTCAAATTCCTACTGATTTATTTGGTGAAGTTCTGTACAATTTCTAATATTTTATGGGGAGTTGCTATTTTGATAATAATAAAAATATTATTATCATCTAAATATTGTTTAGATAGTAATAAAAATAAAATAAAATAAAACTTGTAAAGAGCTTCTGTTCAAATTTTTTGTTTAATATTTTCAGACCTCAGGAAACTTCAGTTATGGAACACGAACCATCAGTAAGAGAGAGTGGAAGGCTGTGTGGAGAGACATCAGATGTGTGGAGAGACAGGAGGATCAGAGGGATGGACAGGTAGAAATGAGTAGGTAACTGACAGAGGAACAGAATGATGGGTGGAAAGGTAGCTAGAACAGGGAAGTAGAGGAAGCATGGGTGGGTAGACAACAGACAGAGCCCAGGATACATAAAAACAGAGAGGTAAATATATGGGTAGATGGTAGATAATATATAGTTGGGAAAGTTACCTAGGTAAGTAGATTGGTGGGTATAAATAGATATGTAGCTTAGTAATAAAACTCACAGATTGAGCAATAGATGAATGACAAATGATTGATACATAGTGATAGAGATAAATAGATAATAAATAAGATAGAAGTCGACAGATAGAGACATGTGGGCAGATAAGAAATAGACGAACAGACCAACTGGTGAGTGAAGCCCACGCCCCACAGCCCTCCCCGTCATGCCGCGCCTTGATGTCCTCAGATCTGCTCACTGACGGTGGTCTCGCCCCACCCGATTGTGAGCCCTGAAGCTGGGGACACACGACAAATTTTGGCAGCCACCTGAGCAACTAGCATTGTGTAGCCAAGACAGCCTCTCCTCTTCATGGACACCCAGGACAGACATGTGTGCAGAAGATCGTGTGCGTGTGTGTGTGTGTGTGTGTGTGTGTGTGTGTGTGTGTACACAGTCACCTAGACACAGTCCTGCTCTCCTGCATCTGAACACATCTGTCCTCTCAGCCTCACAGACTAACCTGTTGCTGTTGAAGGGCTCCTGGGGAAAGCACACGTCCAAGGAGGAGTAATGAAACCTCTGCTGCCCTGGAAACCACTGACGTCAATGTTCATTCACAGTAAGTGACTTCGCTGTTTGCCCTAACTCTCAAGCCAGAGAATCACTCTGTGTGGAATACTAAGAAGGAGAGACAACACACCATTCACCATCTCCACAGAATCAGATGGGGAAGACAGCAATCCAGTGTGAGGTCAGCTGTCCCCAGAGCACCTTCTGACACAGGCAGCACAACCTCTCGGGCTGCCCCTCACTGCAAACACCAACCAGCTGATGTCTCCTTTCCACGGAGACTGCCAGCACCATGGTCTCCTCCAGGACTGACCTGCTTGTTCCTCACAGCCAGGGAAAGGAACAAGATGGTGACTGAGAGGCCCTGCAGTGGGGGTGCGGAGCAGGAGAACAAAACAGTCAGAAGATCCTCAAAGTGTCCAAACTTTAGAGCTCCTGCAAGTGGGGGGACACGAGCCCATGTGAATCTGGCACACAACTCTCCCTGCGCAGGAGAGAGCAAGACAAGACCTAGTTTCCCAGCTTCAGAGTTCCTAAGGCTCCTGTCCTATACTGAACACCGCTGTTTTCAATGTACCCCAGGGAGCTGCCAGGAAGATGGCACCATGACCACATATTCCAAAATCAGTCAGATCGAGTCATAGTCACTCTCCAGGGAACTGAGACAAAATGCCCATCAGCTGCAACATTAAGAAGAGGTTCATTTAGGCTCATGGTTTCGGTGGTTCAATCTGTGGTCAGCTGGGCTGAGGGAAAAACAACAAAGCAGGGAGTCACGGCTGAGGAATGCTGTCAACCTCAGGGTGGTCAGGCAGAAGAAACAGCAGGGTGATCCAGGGAAGAGGACACATCCTGCATGTTCCATATCTAGTGACCTGTCGCTTCTAAACAGGCCTGCCCTGTGCAGGGACTCATTGGTCCTTGGTGCACATGAGGCAGAAACTGTAGCAGAAATGAGGAAAAGACAGGCAGGAGACAAGAGCTGGGTTAGGTGGAGGCCTGCTTGCCTGATGAGCAAAGGACCTGAGCAACAACAGTAGGAGTGCTTGCAACGTTAGAATCATGAGACACAAGGTTGCCTAGCAACTAATGACTGACATTGTTCAGGCAGGATGCTTTTCTCCTGACTAAGGTAGCTTGGCTGCTTTAGGCACTGTAGCCTTGTCCTGCCCTCACACATAGGACCAATTTCCAGCTTCAGCCACTCCCATAACCTCTGAACATGAGACCTGGGGAGAATATTTTAGAACTAAACCATAATATTCCATCCATGGACCCCAAAAAGCTTATTCCCATCTAATTACACAAAATGTATTCAGTCCATCTGTAAGAGTCACCATGGTTCCAGCACTGCTGAAAAGTCCAGGTCCATAGTCTGTACCAAGCCTGACAGCAAACTCTTAGGTGTAGGCCCCTGTGAAACTCAAAAAGAAAATGAAACAGTCCCAGCACTTACAATGGCACCGTATAAACATTCCCAACCTAAAAGGAAGGGATGAAGAAATGGGCAGAAATTTGACCCGGCAGGACTGCAACCCAGCAAGGCAAACATTAACTCGTGTAGCTGTGTGCCCAGCCCCCAGGGCAGGGTTTGGCAAGATGTGAGCTCCCAAGGGCTTCGGTAGCCCTGTGCCCTACGGTGTTGCCAGTTACAACCCACAAGGCCTCACTTTGGGGTAGTTCCAGTCACTTCTCGCAGCTTTCCTCAGCACGCAACTCTCCTTCCCAGCTTCCGCAGCTTCTGGGGGTGTCCCTCGCACTTGTGGCTTTGCTCTCACAGCCCTACACACTGCCCTCAGAGGGCCACTTTTCTGGCCACCATGGAGCGCTCCATGACACCCAAACATTCGCATTCATGCTCCCTTTACCCCAACTTCGCAAGTGCTGCCTCTGCAATCTTTTCAAATCTTTCAGCTCTGTGTTTAGCTCTTGATTTTCACTACAGATCAGGCTAAAAGCATCCAGCAGTTTTCATGCAACAGCCTAAGCCTTGGGCTGCCTAGAAATTTCCTCTGCCAAATTAATTACTCCACTGTCTTAATTTCAGTATCCCACACAATCTCAAGACAGGCAAATTTTCAATCTGTAACATGTATGACCTATAGCCAAATGGCCCGTGGGGTCATTTTTCCCAAAAGAAACCTCCTGGGCCCGAGTTGTAGTGTCCAGGGTCACGTCCATTCACCTTCCAGGTGTGCCTCCAGCGTCCAGCCTATTCTGACCAGGCCCCTTCTCCAAACATGAGACTTTAATGACCTCAGCAATTTAGGTCTAAACCACAACTGCAGGGAATCATTCCAACAACAGCTCAAATAAATATGACAAATAGTTGCCCCCAGAAAGGATTTGCCATGAATAACTGAGCCAACATGCTGCCCACACAAGCCTACAGGCTCTCCATGTTGCAGCCATTCTCAGACAGAAGGCACCAGGCAGGAGAGGTGAGGCTGCTGGTTCCCTCTTAGACAAGCCAAGTAATTCTACGGTGTCTATTGAAGTAACAATCACAGAGGGCTGGGAGGTCAGGAAGCCACAGAGCTGAAACTGAGGTCGGGAGAGCTGCTCAGAGGTGGCCTCATGATGACAGCCGAAGACCTGTGCGGACCGCTGTGGACGCAGCATGAGAAATCTGGGCAACGGCCCCTTAAAGCTGAAGCTGCAAGCTAGACAGGCAAGGCCGTTAAACCCTCAGCCCGATTCCCTCACAGGGCACTTCCTGATTCCAGAGACTGTGGAGGCCTAGAGGCAGGAAGTGAGTACAAGTATTGAACAGGATAAACCTCTGCTACCTCTTTGATCCCAGGACTGAAAAATGCCAGGCCAGGGAGGACTTTGCTTGCAACCTGGAGCAGCCAACATTATTTCTGCCCTACGCCCCACGATGGGAACACAAATCAGTGCCTAGGCCCCCAGCAGAGAAGCATTAGTTCCTACAAAGCCCTGGACCTGAAGGGGTGGCCACAGCCTCAGCTGCACAGCAGTGTCTCACAGGAACCCAAGAACAGGGTGAAGACATACAATGGTCTCCTTGAGCGGCCACCCTGTCCCCAGCCAGCCCCGCTTCTCCCACCCTTCCTGTGCCCACTCGACCCCACAGCCTCCTGGAATGGCACCCTGCTCCAGCCCAGCTCACCACAACTCCTACAGGTTGTGCTACATAGACGTTCAGTCTAGGAGACCGCTCATCCTCAGAGACACCAAAAGGCAAAGGGACCAGATGCCCAGGTCGCTCTGGCCACAGGGCAGCACCCGGAATCCATCTTGCCCCCAGTCCCATCACCCTGACTTATCCTTGTCAGTTAGTTCCTGGTCCTGGTCCTTTACCCCGTCATCACCTCAGCACCAGCCACAGGGACAAGTCTCCAACATGAGTGTCCCTTGAGTAAGGGCAGCTGCAGGCCAGTGGCTGAAGTCAGGAGAGGGAAAGCAAGGTCCCCTGTGAGGGCAGGGCAAGGTGCCTGCTATTGAAGACCCATAAAGTAGCAGAGATAGCTCTGTGAGGTCAGAGGGGACAGCAGGGGACCTACTGTGGCCGTGAGGCGACCTTCACACATCTGAGCTCTGCCCTGCGCTAGGAAGAGAGCTCAGCCTCTTTGGATGTCACCTGTGGGAGCCTCCTTCCTGCAGCATGCAGTCCACCCCACTAGCAGGCTGAGACCTCAAGACAGGGAGGGTCAGTGTCCCCTAGCCTAGGTGCTCCCGCAGTCTCTCTGAAGGTCCTCAGGACCCCTCAGGTTGGAGTCGGCCACAGCCCCCGTGAAAGCACCAGGCCATCTATGGAGGGAGATGATGTGCTGGGCTCCGAGGGGGACGGAGGTCTTCTGGACTGCACATGCTGGAGTGAGCCTAGCACCCTCCCTCGACCGTAGAGACAAAGTGGGGAGCAAGCAAGCTGCAGAACAGGTTGTGATGCTAGGAGGGCGTCCCAGCAGGCCGGGCCTTGCAGGCGGTTCCCTGGAGTTCTGTGAGCCGTCCTGCCCCCTACAGGACCCTTTGTTGCAGACATCCCTGGTGAGCTCGCCACTGCCCTCTATTGGGCACCCAAGGGTCCCGTTTCCTGCTTGGACCCCAGGCAATGACTTCTACAAGGTGGGTCAGTGGAGTAGTTTCTCTGCATTTCTGAGTCCAGCAGTCTCAAGTCTGTGGGCCATGCTACAATCCCTGCAGGAGGTCGGGGGAAAAAGGTTGAGATATCAAGGCCTGCCTGGGCAGCCTTGTGACTTTGTGAGACTGTCTCAAATAAAAATAAAAGGGCTGGGGATGTAACTCCATGTGAAGGTTCAGGGCTCAATCCTCTGTGCTGAAAAATAGTTTTGTTCATTGCCACGCATGAACAGCGAACAGCGCCTGGCCAGCTGCACGCTGCACGCTGCCTACGGTAAGCTCTGCTGCTCTGCTGAGGTAAGGGAGAGTTCTGAAACAGCACCCCCTGGCTTCAGGCCACCAGGGATGAGGCCACCAGGGAGGAGGAGCAGGCTGTGGGCCTCCCATAGGCACTGCTGGCTCCGAGTGGGACCCACACCTTCATCCAGCGTGAGGGAGATGGTGGCACCAAGGGGATATTTAGATGACAGTTCCAGGGCCTGGATGTATGCAGGGGGATAATCAACATCCTCAACAATCCTATTCCAGGGACTCAGGGTAGAATTAAAATCCCCATCCTGGAGTCACCTCAGCTTGGGGACATCCACGCAGTGAGGACCCTGTGGAGAGAATCATTGCCCAAACTTGACTGTGACATGCCATGCACAGCATCCCCACGGCCTCCTCATATCCCTCTGGCCAGTGCTCTCCAGCAAACACACATGTGGGGTGCTGTGTCAAGCCCTGTCCTGACACAAGCTGAGCTTAAATTTGCGAGTCTCCTACCTCAGCCTTCTGGGACCACCTCAGGCTCAGGACACCTGTTTTAGATATTTCTGTTGACGTGAGCAGTGCGTCCTAGCCACTGAGTTCAGCTATAGAGGTATACACCAGGAAAGGAAACTATTGCTATAATTAGCATATCTGAGGAAAACCCTGGAAATCGAATAGGAGTCATAGCAAATAAATAACAGGGTTCAGTAAATTGGTAATGGAAGGGAGGGAGCCAGACCCGCACTGTCCATAATACACAGCGATGTTCAAAGGCCTCAGTGCTGCAGTGTGAAAGGCAGGGCTTGAAGACGTGGGACGTGGTTGTGCTTGTGGCCTTGCTTGGGACCAACAGCATGGGCAGAGTCCCTCAGGAGCCCTGCCACTCTGGATGGGTCACTTCCACCTCCTCTAAGCAGCCATCCTTGGCTGCTGTACCCTCACTATTCACGGAGGTTTTCTCACTGCTGTGAGCACTTTCCCAATTCCATGAAGGCCAGTAAGCAATTACACCATCTGCCTTTTTAGAGTACGTATCACGGCAGGACTCAGCTGCATCCTCATTGCTGAGCTTCCGGCCTGTGCAGAGCTGGGAAGCGGCACCATTGCTGGTGACTGGCTTCTTTCTGTGCACCTTTGCAAGCTGAAATGTATCATACATTAAAAACCAGGAAATAACATAATGGGAAATGTGTCTTATCAGCATATAAAAGGTTGCCACTCACTGTGTTACTTTTAGTAGCCAAAATATAAAAATAATCTAATATTTTAAAATACAAATTTGGGCTAAGCATGGTGCTGCACATCTGTAATTTCAGCTCTTTTGGAGCTAATACAAGAGGACCACACATTTGAGGCCAGCCTAGGCAAGGGTGTTCCTCAGGCTTTCATCAATGACAGAATACCTGAGAAGACCATTTGGGGGAAAAACTGGTTTTTCACTCACAACTGCAGAGGGCTCAGCCCATAGCCAGCTGGTTCCAAGGCAGAGCCATCATGGCAAATGACATAGAGGTCAGCTGCTCCCAAGATTGACTAGGAAATGGAGAAGAGGGGAAGAAGAAAAGAGGTGGCCAGGACCAAGCATGGTGCCCATCCCTGCCCCAGAACCCCTGTGCTCAGATAGGCCCCACCTTCTACACTCTCATAAGCCCTGGACAGTGGTGCAGAACCATGCAATCCTTGCCTCTGAACACAGAAGACACTACAGGGACATTTTAGATCTAAACTGTAGCAGCAATTTAGCCAGACTCTGTTTCAGAAACAAAACTACAGACTACATGCTCCCTGAATTCAATCCCCATTAACCCCACCCCCTCCAAAAAAAGAAAAGAAAAGAAAAAGAAAGAATTGCTTCAACTATCACCATATCATTGATAAACAGGTTGTGGGAAAACAACAACGCAGCTGAGTCTCCAACGCATTGCCCTGAGTGGAGGGGCTGCACCGGATAGGCTTTCATTTCTGTGGCTCCTGGGTGGGGAGTGGCCAGGGGCGGGGCTGACGGAAGAGCCCAGCATCTTGCTGTGGGGAGTGATCTGCTAGCACAGTTGCCAGCCTGTCTACCTGAACGATGGGTGCCCGGGGGTGGCAGGGAGGGTGACGTCATGTCAGCATCCACTTGGCGCAGAGGCTTAGATGTACAAGGTGAGAAGTCCACAGGTGGAGGTGAGGGCTCCTCCAAACCTCACCACAGGACTGCCACTTAGGAGTGAGGAAGTGTTCAGGGGTTTGATTCTGACCACAACAAAACTCAGGGCTGGCTAAAGTTTGGAGTAGAGAGCCTGCCCAGCCTGCACAGGGTCCCAGGTCCCCTTCCAGTAGAATGATAGTAAAGCAAGACAAGCAACTTTAAACACAGAAGCAAAGGGAAGCCGTCCGAACCTGAAGTGAGCATTTGGCCAGCTCTTGATGCAACCGAATAGGGCTACCTCGCACCTCCCTGCAGCAACGTGCCATCAACAAGAAGAGCCCTCACAACCTCCCGCAGCGGCAGCCTGCAGACACTAGAGGGTGCGCGCGTGCCGACCCTGCCCGGCGCGCGGCCACCGCCTGGACAGCGGCCTTGCGCGCTCGGCCGCTGCACTGGATGCTCGCACCTGCGCAGGGAGGGGACCGGGCCATGCCGGCCCACTGGACCCTGAAAGGCTGGTCTCTGCTGGGTGCTAGGTGGAGGTAGCCACGGCCGCCCAGGGATCCAGGGCTGCCCTCCTCCAGCTGGTGCAGAGCCGAAGGAAAAGCAGGAGAAATGAACGCACCCAGGGACTCCGGGCCGGCAAGGGGAGGACCTAGGAAGCTCCCACCGCAGGGGAGGCCCCGCACCCCTAGCCCGCAGGGCCTCTTGGCTCCGGCAGTCTCAGCCTCGCCTGCTGTCTTGGCACACCCAGTGCCCACGCTGACCTGACTAGTCCTGGGGCAGGGACCGAGGGGAAATCTGACCCCAGAGCCAGCGACAAGAGGTCCAGTGGTCCAAGCCTCCTTCCAGCCTGCTCCCACCCAACCCGGCTGTGACAGCTCTGAGCCAGGAACACACTGCCCTCTGCCCATTGGCACAGGATACAGAGCCCCTCCTGAAAGCTCTGAAACCTGAGGCCGCGGCCACCCCTCTCATTCACTGGGGACACTGTGCCCTCTGCCCTTCAGGGGCAACACCGCTGCCTACGCAACTGCCTACCAAGGGCACCTATCAAAGACTGAGGAGCGGAGGTCTTGTCTTTGGCTGGGCTGTGTGTTCCCAGTGGGAGCTGGGTGAATGTTCGAAGGGCACCAGATAAAGGGCACCGCTGCCCTGTACTGCTCCTTACCCAGTCTGCAGACACCTAAGGCCCCGCTCCCCACCGGCGCTCTCTCCAGCCATCCGCCTGTACAGTCCAGGCCTACAGGTCCTTCCTACTCACTCCTGTGCACCAGGCTGTGCCCCCCGGGGTGGGGTGGGATGACTGCTACACTCCACACCCCGCGTGAGGGAGGTCAGGGTGGGCGTGGAGGGCCAGGCAGGGCAGCTTTGCAATTCGGGCCTCGAGGGTGGGATGCCTCGGCAAGAAAGGACGTGCAGGGTAGGAAGGGATGCCTTGGGTGGCTGGGAGGCCCCCTCCGGAGGCCAGTGATGCTGGAGGCCTCCTGCTAAAGGTCACTGAGAGTGTTAACAGGGCCACCTTGTAACCTGGGGCGCATCTCCTTCACCTCGCAGTGACGCTCGGGCTCCCCCTGCAGGTTCGGGAGGAGGTGGCTGCGCCCTGTCCTCTTGGGGAACCCGGGTAGTCTCATCCCAACGGCAAGATCCCCTCCACCCAGGACACTCAGTTCTGGGGCGGGGGCGGCTGCATAGACAAAGGCGGGCAGGGGACACTAGCACCAGTTCGACCTACGGGCGAAGACGGCACCGTGGGACATCCAGGACCTCAGGACTCGCCCGCAGGTCTACACCCGCCTAGCGGCGGTGGTCCCAAGCCACACCAAGCCTTGAGCTGTTAAGTCCTCCCAGGTGGATCCAGTAGGGGCCCGATGCCGCGCGGCCCCTTTAAGCGATCTTGTTGGCCCGCCCGGCCCCGCCCCCCAGCCTCCGCTTCTCTGAGGCACCCACTGACGTCACCTGCCCCGGGCCGCGGACTCTGATTGGCTGCGGGTGACGTCAGGGGCTTTTTCGCCCGGGTGACCTCACCCCCTGCGCCCCGCCCTCCGCCCCGGGCTGTCACTCGCGGTCCCGCGGAGGCCCGGTTCCGTGACCCCGCCCGCCGGACCCGACCCGCGCCCGCCGAGCCGA
>NW_004524669.1:9035581-9046675 GCF_000260255.1 Octodon degus | reverse complement strand
GCCCCTGGCGGGCCCATGGACGACGCGACGGCGCGGGTGCCCTGAGCGCGGCACGGGTCCCGGGTGCGCGCCCCCAGCGGCGGCCAGGTGAGCGGGGGCGGGGGGTGCTTGTCCTGCTTCCGTCTAGCTCCGGCCGGGCCGCTGCGGGTCGAGGCGGGGACGCTGCGGCGGGGATGGGGACACAGTGCCGCCCGCGGCGGCTCTGCCGCAGAGGGGCGCGGGGCCTGGGTGCAAAGCGGGCGGGCCTGCCGGAGGAGAGGTGCAGGAGGAGGGGCTGCGTGCGGCGGGGAAGAGGCCCCGGGACACAGGACCTGCGTGCACCGTGCGCCCGTGCGCGGCCCCGGGGACCCTGTGTGGCTGCAGTACCGCCTGCGCCAGCTTAGAGGCACGTTCCTCCAGGCCAACAACACCTGTGCGGACAGAGACCCTTGTGGGCAGCTGGAGGCACGTCAAGTCCGCCTGCTGCCGTTGGCCCGGGCCTCGGCCCTGGGGAGGTTCTGGGCCTGGCCAACTGGGACAGCTCTGTGACAGATGCAGGCATTGCCAGGCCTCATCGTCCAGGATCCCTCCCTGCGCAACACTCCTCTTGTCATGGGGCCTAGGGTCAGGAATGCCCTGAAGTGCTGGGCATGGAGGAGGAAAACAACAGCCCAGGCCTCCTCAAGGGAGACAGCAGGACTCAGGCCACCAGGGCTGCCTCAGCCAAGGCCACCTTGGCCTGACTTATGGGGGCACTGACCATCAGAACCATGGGCCATCCAGTGTGCGATTGGGGACAGTGACCAAAGAAAGCACTGGGATGCTGTGTTCAGTTGGGGACAGTGACCAAAGGAGGCCCCAGGCTGTCTGAGCCACCCAGTGTCCAGTGTGGAAAAGTGACCAGAGGAGGCCCTGCAGTTCTCTGGCAGAGCTAATCCAGGTGAGGCTGAGGTGGCCTCCCACCTGCTCTCAAGGACACTCACAACCCTCCCATGGCAGCGTGGCCTGCAGCGTGGTCCTGGCCTGGGCTGGCTCCCTTGGCCTTGACATTGGACCTGAAAGCCAGAGACGCCCTCCCCACCCACCCCAGGGAGTGGAGGGGAGTGGGGCCAAGCTAAGGACCGGCCTTGGTGACTGTGGGCTGGTATCTCAGCACCTTGTCACTCCAGCTGTTTCCTGGGGGCTGTGTAGGTGTGCAGGGGCTGGGCACCACTACAATGTGGGAGCTGCCCTGACAGCCACTCTGGGGTAGCTAGTTCCCCTCAGTGGACTCAAGTGGGAGTCGCATAGTGGAATACTCTCTGGGGGTGGCATGCCCTGGGCGTTGGGCTGTGGCTGGTCAGGCACGTGTTTAGAGACAGGAACATGCTGTGCTAGAGGCCTTGGTGTGGGAGTCTGTGGGGTAGCTGTTCTCCCGGAGTTGCCCTGGGGCACAGTTCACAGAGGTGCAGCAAGTGTGCTACAGTGCTTGTGAGTGTGTGTGCATATTGAGAGTCTCTGGTCCTGGTGTGTGCACAAACCTTGGCATGTGTGTAGCTACAAACAGGACTGAGGTTTGAGAGGGTAAGGAGTATGTGTCTTGTGTGCAAAGTGTGTGCAGAGCATGTGCAGAGGGGTGTGTTCCTGTACATGCAGAGCAGTTGGCCATGCATGAGCCCTGAAGAGCCTCCTCCTGACCTTGGACTTGGGAGCTGCTCGCTCTGGCCCAGAGCCCTGCTGAGGGGGTCTTGCCCTTAGCAACCAGACCTAGGGTGGGAGGGCTTGGCAGGAGTTTGGCCAGGCATGGCCTGTTCTGCCCATGTACCTGCCCATGGCTGACCTGATGTTGCTGTTGCCCCTGCCTCTCCGTGAGCTCTGGGTCCTGGTCCCTGGGAAAGCAGATGGGGAAGGGGCTTCCTGCCAGCGGGGCACCTGCTGTGGGGTTGGAGTAGGCAAGGAAGGGCGACCTGCCCACTGCAGAGCAGCGGCTGGCTCATTCTATGGCTGCTGCAGGAGCAAGCAGTTGCCTGGCACCTCTGCTGTTGCCATGGTGACCGCGGAGGTGCTAACTTGCTAATGAGTCCCCCTCGGCTGCAAATAACGATACTACAGCAGTTAATAGGGCCAAGCTCCAGCTCTGGAGGTGCCCAGGGAGCAGGGGTGGGGACCAAGTGCCACCTGCCAGCGCCCACCCCACCCTCCCTACCTGCTTCAGCCTAGTGTCTGTCTAAGGGTGGCCACCCCCAGCCCAGCATCCCCACACAGCGTACGGTAGCAAGCCATGGGGCTCAGCACCAGGATTCCACCCCATCATGGCCCTCTGGGATCTGTGGCTGTTCAGGGTCTATCCAGAGTGAAGGGGGCCTGGTGGCAGTGGTCTTTCCTTCCCACGTACAAAGTTCACATTAGAGCTCTGAGACTCCCTGAGAGTGTGGCAGGCACTAATCAGAGGGGTCCCCTCTAAAGGGCAGGGACCTTCCTCAGTGGGCCATAGCACCACCCAGTGGGCTGGGGGTCCCCACAATCGGCTGGCCCTTGTCTGCTGTCCTCACCTGTAAAGGGACTGAGGGGAGGCTGGAGCACAGGTGTCCTTGAGGGACCCCAGGCCCCGTAGTCCTATGTACCTGTCCCTCAGGATGCAGCACCTTGGAGCAGGCTCCAGGGCCAGGCAGCCTGGCAGGGCCTAGCGAGCTAGGCAGGAGGTGGGTGGCCTGCCCACATGACCCCCGTGGGCTACAGGTGTGGCACTCTCTGCTCTTCCTGCTCTGGGTTCCCCCATACCCCATGCCCCTACCTGTGAGCTGACCTGGAGGACACACAGGCCTGGGGCAGCTGCTGTCCCCAGTGTCGCGGTGGATGTGTATGAGGGTACCCACGTGGCTAGGAGTGGGGACTTACTGGCGGTACCCTCTGCCATAGACTTTGAGGTGCACCCATAGCTGGGTGGGATGCAGTCAAGTGAAGGCCCTGACTAAGGCCATCATGGGGGCCTAGGGGGGTGGGCATTGAGGGCCCTGGGCTCTGTATAGCCTCCTCTGTGACCTCAGGTTGGGTCCATCCCTGTCCTGTGCCTCAGTTTCCCCACATTTAAACTTTTCTGCATGATACTGTCCCTCCTGGGGGCTGAGGCCTACAGGCTGACAGGTGACCGGTGGCCAGTGGCAGGGGTCCATTCTCCCATTCCTGCTTTCGGCCCTCAGCCTCCAGGGCCCTGCTGAGACCCACAAAGGTGGGGTGCATGCCAGACGCCACTCCACCACACGGAGCCCCAATGGTGGGACAGGCAGGCGGCCATAGTGAAGGGACTCCCAGACCAAGAGGCAGCACTCCAGCCTGCAGCCCCCAGGATACCCCTCTGCAGGATCTGGATCATCAGCCCAGGGAGCAGGATCTAGAAATGGGACACAGACTTGCCTTTGGAAGCAGGAGGCTGCCAGCTGGGAAGGGCAGAGGGTGTGGTGGGAACAAGGCCCAAGCTCTGGACCAGTCCTGCAGAGCCAAAGGGCGGGGTGAGGCAGAGGCCCCAGGGGAAGCTGGGAGCCCTGAGTGTTAATGGCTCACCAAGGGCTCTGAGGCCCCCTCCAGGGCATACCTGTCCTCCACCTCCATGTGTATGGGTGACCCCTCCTGCAAAACCACAGCCATCCAGGGACAGGGGTCCTGGGGTTTGTGTGAGAACCTCACATCCCAGCACAGCTGAACCCCGCCTCCCCCTCAGGTCGGGCGCCATGCGCTAGGGCTCTGTGAGCACCGCAAGGCTACATCCTCCTCACCCGGGATCACTGCCTGCTGCCCACCCCCGCCATGGCTGGGGACCGGCTCCCAAGGAAGGTGATGGACGCCAGGAAGCTAGCCAGCCTGCTGCGCGGCGGGCCTGGGGGGCCTCTGGTCATCGACAGTCGCTCCTTCGTGGAGTATAACAGCTGGCATGTGCTCAGCTCTGTCAACATCTGCTGCTCCAAGCTGGTGAAGCGGCGGCTGCAGCAGGGCAAGGTGACCATCGCTGAGCTCATCCAGCCTGCCACACGCAGCCAGGTACTCATGCTCCACCCCTAGGCGGCCTTTCCGGGCAGCCCTCACCACTGAAGTCAGACCTATGTGCAGGCTGGGACATGGGCCCCCAAACCAACCTGGGCTTCTCAGGGTCACACAGGACAGGCCCACCTCCTCCTGTGTCTCCACCCAGCTCAGAAACCAAGGGTCTACCGCCCCTCTGCCCACAGGGTTCGGAGAGAGGGCACTGAAAGCATGAGGAGGTATGACTGGGCAGGGGGGTGGGGGGCGGGTGCAAGAAGGACATGCAGGGGACAGGACAGCCAGGTCTGGCTCTCTGCTGTGGGGCTGGGGTGCCCCACGCCAAGCTGGCCACACCCCCACCCCATCCTCTCTCAACTCCCTGGAAATTCTCTCCAAGGTCCCCAGGAATGCCCTTCAGGGAGGGACAGCTCCCCAGTCATCTCCTGGGGAGGAGCCAGCTGGGCTCTGACCTCTCCTGCCCATGACGCCCTGGGTGGGCAGAGGACACCAGCTGCCTGACACAGGAGAGGACCCAAGTGAACCGTACTCAGGAGTCTCTGCTCCAGGCCAGCCCCAGCCAGGGAAATCCATGATTAATCACCCCAGCCAGGACTCCTGTCCTCCTGGAGTGCAATCCCATTGGCCAACGGTGACATCATCCAGCCAGGGCAGGCGGCTCAGCCGGCTTAAGGGCTGAGTGTGCTTAGGGGCGGAGACATCGACCTGCTTGAACAGAAGCCACTGACGTCTGGCCTAGGGCGGCCTGCGTGGGGGAGGGGCAGCAGGCACCCCAGCCTCCAGTGCTGCCCGGGCTTCTAAGGGTAGTGGGCATAGAGCAAGGAGCCTGCCCCACCCCATTTCACCACTGGGGCAGAGGCTTAGTGGAGAGGCACACTGGGCCCCAAGGGCACCGTGCTGCTCCGGTGGCCAGAACCTGCCTCCTGCCAGTCCTGAGGACCAGGTTCCCTGTGCTCAGCCACCCTGGGAGGCAGCCCAGCCCCCAGTGCTCTCACTGTGTCTCCCCAGTGGACACCTGCCTCAGCCAGGGTGGCTGCCTTCACAAGCCTCCACACGGCACCCCCATGTGGACCCACCTGTGCCGCTCTAGGCATTTCTACCATTCGTGTATGGGCACACTTTCACAGGGTAGGTAAAGGAGGTATAGAGTGGGTCATCCACCCTCCTCAGATGGCAAGGTGACAGCAGCCTTTCCCTGCTGTCCTCTAAGTCTGCCTCCCGGTCAGAGGTGATGGCAGGACGTTGGGCACTTGATGGTGCCTGCAGTGCCCTGACCTCTGCCCGCCTGGCCCCCAGGTGGAGGCTGCAGAGCCACAGGATGTGGTGGTGTACGACCAGAGCACACGGGACGCCAGCGTGCTGGCTGCAGACAGCTTCCTGTCCATCCTTCTCAGCAAGCTGGATGGCTGCTTCGACAGTGTGGCTATCCTCACAGGTGAGGCCATCCCCCAGCCCTGTGCGCCAGGCTAGGGGTGTCTGAGGAGGCCAGCAGTGCAGGAGGATCTCTGGCTGCGGGTGTGGGGGCTGAGACTCCCACTTCAGAACACCTGCACAGAGCCCTGACCCACTGCAACTCCCAGTGAAAAGGAGAACAAGAGGAGACCCCAAAGCCAGCCCATGGTGCAAAGGGACCTGAGTATGGGGAAGGGGCAGAGCCTGACCAGGGGCCTCCTGCGCAGAGGATGAAGGTTGCCTAGCAACAGGCACCTTGAACAGGGCTGCTGCCAGGAGCCCTGAAAAGGAAGCACTGGGGAAGGGAACCTCCACGTGCTCAGGCCACCCATTCACACTCACATCACAGCGAGCTCAGTTGGGCATGCTCACACCCATGTACACACACTCACATACCTGTGCACACATCCTTGTAGACTCACCCATGCACACTGAGATGTAGCCATTCACACACACGTGCTCCACCCTGCGCACATTCACCCTCATGCGCACTCCCATGCACCCATATTTGTGCCCACATTGTACCCATTTGCACACTCCTGCACACACCCTTGTACACCCACTTGTGTACACTCATCTATGCGTATCTATCCTCTTATGTAAGCTCACCTTCATTTCACCTTCATTTCTGTGCACACTCATGCACTCACACTTGTACACATGTACCTTTTACATATATTCACATTCACACATGCACTTACACCTGGGCAGCCTTCCACAAATGTACTGTGCCCATCGTCCATGCTCTCACACTTACGAGTAGTCACACTGTGTAGTACCTGTCTGTGTACATTCGTACGCATGCACGTGCCCATGCACACTCACACACATAGGTACTGGCGGAGAGCGCTTCTGAAGCACCCCCTCCTAAGGACACAGTGGGTATACCTGGCTGTCCCAGACCCCAGCTTCTCCTGCCCAGGACTCCCCTGCCACCTGGCCTCAGCCTTCTAGGCAGAGGACACAGGTGTAGATGGAGAGGTGAAGACGGCACCCCATCCCACCACCTGGCCAGCAGAGCAGCCGTAGCCCTGCTCTCTTGCCCACAGCAAGGTGGAGCCCCAGACTGGCTTTCAGACACTGCTGTCTGTGGGATCAGTGACCCCCAGCCCCACCTGTGAGGAGGCACCGGAGCCCTGTGGGTTGCTCAGGCCAGGGTGCAGGACAGACCCCAAGATAGCAGTGCAGCCCCACCCCGGGGACGTGGTGCGTAAGCGGCCTGCTCAGAGGGGTGGGGGGTGCACATGTGACCTCTGGAGTCCACACTGGTCCTGAGCCTGCCTGGTGGGCCTGTGATATGAAGGGCCCAGCTTCACCGAGGCTGAGCACTGGGGAGGCAGGGTGCATGGAGTGTGGGCAGAACAGGACCCCTCCCAGTGCCCAGCACACCCTAGCCAGAAACAGAGGCTGAGACCCTTCCTGTGGAAGTGCTCAGGGTCCAGGAAGTCTCTCTCTAACCTGTGGGCTAGCAGGCCTGCCACACTAGACACCAGGATGGGGACAGCACTGCCAGAAGGTGCACCTGGGGCCAGCCACACCCTCTCTGGGCTGCCCCTCCACTGTCCTGATGTCCAGCCCAGTGAGGTTTGAGTCTTTGTCTCTAGTCCCCTAAAGGCCCATCCAGGATGGTGTCATGGCCACCTGCCCTTGCCCACCTACCCTCACCTGAGCTGGGCACAGCCCCTGCCCTGAATAGTGAGAACAGATGGGAAGGGCTGTAGAGTGGGCCACCCATGACAAAGGAAGGCTTCTCCTGGTTCTCACACAGTGGCACTAGGGACAGAATGGTGCCCTCCCTGGGTAGAGCAGCAAGATGGGACAGTGGAGGAAGGGGACACCTCCATCCATGGAGAGCAGCCCCACTTCTGGGCCTCCCTGCCCCACCCTTCCTCCTGCTGTCCCTCCCAAGCTGGCCTCCAACTGTACCATCTAGGGGTCCCCACAGGCCCAGCACCAAGTTGGCCTCCTTGTGGGACATCTTTGCACTGTGACATGGCCAGTGCCAGTGCCACCTGCTTCTCTGGTAGGTTCCCAAGAAAGGGACCAGACATCTCTGAGGCTGGTGCCTCTACCTCCCTGCCTGGGGGCCTTCCCAGCTGCAGATACCCAGAGCTAGGTCAGGGAGCTCACACAGGGCATGCTGGGAGCTGGGCCAGGGAGTGAGGGATGGCCACCCCACCCTCAGAAGCCACCTGGGCCCCTGCACCTTCCTCCCGTGCGGTGAGGTGTGCTTAGCCATTGTTCCGAGGCGGAAGTCAGAAACTGCCTGCTGGGGGGCTCACTGCCTGGAAGCATGTGCAGGCAATCCTGAGGCTGCTTGGGGACTCACCGGAGCCAGGTCCCGACTACGGCGTGCCTGTGGCTCAGCCTTGTTTCTGCTGTGTGGAGGCAGGATGTGGAAATTGAGACCAGAGGCTGGCTTGGCTGTGGTCACTGAGTCGGACACACCAGGAACCCTTGCTCAGTCTCTCCAGCCCACAGCAGAGGCTCCTTCACCGGCCCCTATCAGCTCCCTCCTGCTGGTGGCTGGCAGCCACGACCCGACTGTAGATGCCACTGCAGGGTGTGCCCATTCTGGGGCGAGGTCATGCTTCAGACCAGGGGGCCCTCTGTGAGACTCACCCCCAGACCTGGCACCCCAGCCCAGGCTAGGGCTCGGAGGTGTGTGCCTGGTGGGGCAGGGGCAGCCAGGCTGGGGTTAGGTGTGCAGAAGATGGGGGTGACGCACCATGAAAGGGGCCTCCAGCCCCTGCCCGCCCAGGTGCATGATGTGCCCCTGCCACCTCAGTGTTCTTAGCAGCATCAGGTCGCGTCCTTGGCCCCTAATTAGCAGGAAGAGGAATGTGGGCAGGCTGTAAGTGGGCATCAGCACGCACCTCTGTGGCGTGAGTGGCCTGCCAGCAGGAAGCAGGTGCTTGGCTGGCCGGCCGGGCTGGTCCCCAGGGTGTGGTGGGGCAACAGCAGATGCTGTGGCCTGGCCTTTCCTGCCTAGCTGACCTGCCAGCCTGACATGCCTACTTGTCTCCTCCCGCAGGGGGCTTCGCCACGTTCTCTTCCTGCTTTCCCAGCCTCTGCGAGGGCAAACCCACCACCCTGCCACCTATGAGCCTGTCCCAGCCCTGCCTGCCTGTGCCCAGCGTCGGCCTGACCCGTATCCTGCCTCACCTCTACCTGGGCTCTCAGAAGGATGTCCTCAACAAGGTGTGATCGCAGGGAGCTCCCACTGACAGGGCAGGGCCCCAGGGCGGTGGCCAGGAAAGGGTGGGGGCATGAGGGAGGGCCAGAGGGTAAGGAGGGGAGCCCAGGCCCCAGCTGTGCCACAGAGGTACCAGCTCCTGGCCCTTTCATGGTGCCCCCCCCCAGCCATTTCTGAGAGGATCTGTTTTAAAAATGGTGAAGAAGAGCAAAGCCACGGCCCAGGCAACCCTAACATTCCTGGGAGCCTGGGTGAGCCTCAGGTGGGCTGGCAGGGGAAGCTGTCATTGCCACACCATCACCGGGCCACGGGCTCCGGGCCAAGGTGTCCAGGGCTGACTCCAGGCTCAGGGGCCAGGCTCCAGTGCATCCCAAAGCTGAAGGCCTTCCTGGCCATCACACCCGTTTCCAACCTGTCCTCCACCCCTCCAGGATCTGATGACCCAAAATGGAATAAGCTACGTCCTCAATGCCAGCAACTCCTGCCCCAAGCCAGACTTCATCTGCGAGAGCCGCTTCATGCGCATTCCCATCAATGACAACTACTGTGAAAAGCTGCTGCCCTGGCTGGACAAGTCCATCGAGTTCATTGGTGAGGGGGGAATCTGGGCCCCCGGCCGGGGCGGGGCTTGCAGAGGGCCCTGAGCCCGAGTGAACTGGGCAGGGCCTGCTCTCCCAGCCCTCATGGTCCCCTCGGCCCACCTGTGCAGATAAAGCCAAGCTGTCCAGCTGCCAAGTCATCGTGCACTGTCTCGCTGGCATCTCCCGCTCTGCTACCATCGCCATCGCCTATATCATGAAGACCATGGGCATGTCCTCGGACGACGCCTACAGGTACCCTCACGGGCTGGGCCCGGCCTCCCACAGCAGCGCCACCTAGCGGGTGGGGGCTGACTGGGGGTGGGGGCTTTGGGGGACCGACTGCCAAACCCCCAGCCACGGAAACCCTCCCCGCCAGGTTTGTGAAGGACCGGCGCCCGTCTATCTCACCCAATTTCAACTTCCTGGGCCAGCTGCTGGAGTACGAGCAGAGCCTGAAGCTGCTGGCTGCCCTGCAGGGTGACACCCCCCACCCAGGTACCCCCGACCCCCTCCCGGGCCCCGCAGCAGGGGTACCACTGCCAAGGCTGCCACCACCTACCTCAGAGAGTGCTGCCACCGGGGGCATGGCGGTCGCTGCAGCCAGGGAGTGTGGTGCCCGTGGGGAGGCCCCAGCTGCCAGCCCAGCCACGAGCGCCCTGCAGCAGGGCCTGCGTGGCCTGCACCTGTCCTCCGACCGCCTGCAGGACACCAACCGCCTCAAACGCTCCTTTTCCCTGGACATCAAATCGGCCTACGCCCCAAGCCAACGGCCAGAGCACCCTGGGCTGCCTGACCCTGGCGAGGTCCCCAAGTTGTGCAAGCTGGACAGCCCCTCGGGGGGCACACTGGGCCTCCCCTCACCAGGCACGGATAGCCCAGATGCCAGCACAGAGATGCGCCCCAAGCCCCGCCGACGGCACCGGCCCCCTGCCAGTTCCCCAGCCCGCTCCCCAGGGGCGCTCAGCCTGGGCCTGAACTTCGGAGATACAGGGCGCCAGACTCCACGTCACGGCCTCTCTGCCCTGTCCACACCCGTGCTGCCGGGCCCAGGCCAGCCAGCCAGCCCCGGGGCCTGGGTGCCACCACTAGACTCCCCGGGGACACCGTCACCCGATGCACCCTGGTGCTTCAGCCCTGAGGGTGCACAGGGTGCCTTCAGCCTGGCAGGCATGCCAGGGACCAGTGCTGGCAGTGGCACCCGGGACACATGCACCAGCTGGCCTGAGGAGCCCACTCCAGACCCTCAGTTCAAGAGACGCAGCTGCCAGATGGAGTTTGAGGAGGGCTTTGCAGAAGGGCGTGCACGTGGTGAGGAGCTGGCAGCCCTGAGCAAGCAGGCCAGCTTCTCAGGCAGCGTGGAGGTCATCGAGGTCTCCTGACCCCAGCAGGGTGGTCCCTTGCCCACTGCCTCAGCACCTCGGGCAGCAGTCAGCCCCGTATAACTATCTATTATGTATAATACAAAGGAAGGTAAATGGTTTTACTGCAATTTTTACCAAGAAGTAAATATTTCAATTTTTTATTTATTTAAGCAGTTCATGCTGGCAATGATTCGGCAACCCTGCGGGCGGCCCTCGGCGCTCTATTTTTACTGTCTGGTATTTAAACCGAAACACTTGTCTCTAAGCAATAGGAGGTCACCTTCTGTCACTGTTGCTGAGCTGCAGTGCCAGGCCTGGGACCTCCCTGCGACCCCTTCCCCGGAAACACTGCTGATGTTGCAAAGAGACTGCCCGGCTTTTGTGCACTTTTTACAAAAAGGGGAAAAAAGGAAAAAAAAAAAAAAACTTTGCCACAAACTGAGCCGCAGAACCTCCCTCTCTTCCTCCCTCCCTCCCCACCTGCCTGTCTCCCTCCCTCCCTCCCTCTCTC
>NW_004524669.1:9019878-9035423 GCF_000260255.1 Octodon degus | reverse complement strand
CTCTCCTTCCCTCCCCACCTGCCTGTCTCCCTTCCTCCCCTTCTCCCTCTCTCCCTCCCCCTCCCTCTTTCCCTCCCTCCCCACCTGCCTGTCTCCCTAACCTCTGCAGCCAGTGGCCTCTTCCCCCTGGGCTCTGCACCAAAGCCATAGTTGGGGGAGGGTGGCCACCGGAACCTGCCAGCTTGGGGCCAGCTCTTGGTGACATAGGGACACCCTTGCTGCCCATCACCCAGAATTGTCCCTTGGTGGGTGTTGATCAGCACTGGCCCCTGAGTTAGAGGACCTGGATCCTCAGGGCAAGGATGGGTGAAGCCCCCTGCCACTGTACCAGGTCCAGAGGGGCCATGTGGAGGTGGCCACTCCCCTCTTCTCCTAAGGGTGTCCCCAGGGAAGCCTACAGGAAAGAAGCCTTGGCCAGGTCCCAGGGAGTGACTTCTGGTCTGCCAAGCCCCACCCCCAAGTCCTGCCTTGCACTTGCCAAGCTCCTTCCAGGATTGGGGTCCTTCGCTTTGGGAGAGCCACCCCTGACAGGAGCAGGCACTAGAAAAGAGCCCCTCATCTGCCTGGCCTCCCAGGGCCTCTCGGGAGAACTCTGTGCACCCCTTTCCTTTCTCAGGCACTCTCCCTTGTGCCCACCCCCACCCTCCAGAGGCTTTATGGCCCAGGTGGGTCAGTGTGGGGGTACGGGTAGGAGAGAGCCCCAGCCACTGCGCCCCACAGGCTCTTGAGAACAGCCTCTCAGATACTCTGGAGTCTGAGGGTTGCCCAGCACCTCAGGAAGAGCCCAAAGGCTTTGCAGGATTGCCCAGGAGGGCTAGATCCTAGACAGGCCCAGTGACACCTTCTCCCACCACCCACCCCCCCAGCCTGCCACTGTGTCTTTCTGTTCTTCTTTTGACCCTGCCCTGTGTTCCTGTCATCCCTCCTTTGAGCAAAGTCCTGTTCCTGCTCCCTCTGTCCCCTTATGCCCTATCCCCCCAAAAATAAGCTATTGTTGTATTTGCAATCTATGGATTAGAGGTTTAAGTATTTATTATTATTGGTTAATTATTATTATTATTAATTATGTAAATTTGCCTCCTGTCTGTTGCTTTGGGTTTCTGAGGTGACCCTGGGTGTGGAGGATGTACCGCCCCCGTTGCCTGCCCCTCTGCTGTCCAGGAGATGTTGGTCTGGGGCCACTGGTTGGGCCCCTGGGTCTCTGGGGCGGGTCCCCAGCCCCTGCCCGCCTCTGGCAGGGGCGCATAGGGCCCTGAAGCCTCAATCTGTTTCTGTCCCCACTCTCCCTGACACTGTTACCCTGAAGCTAGCAGCCTCAATGGGGAGAAGGGTCCCATGTGCTGAGGGAGGTGGGTACAAGGGCCCTCAAGTCTCCGGCTCTGCCTGGCATCAGGGTTGCCCAGAATGGACCTGGCCCCCTCCTACTTCCAGGACTGGGGTGACATAGGGACACCCTTGAAAGTCCAGTAGAGAGGGTGCCACACCTCCCCAAGACCCCTGTCCTTGTGGCCCAGAGGACCTGGCTGCCCCCAGGAACCCTGCCCATGTGGGCCGCACTTTCCTGTTCCCTCCTTTTGTATTTGGAAACCATGTGTTGTAATAAATCCCAGGACATGTTTTCCCCATGCCTCCACTACCTTTCTTTGGGCTGGGTGAGCAAGGATGGGGTCAGGGGAAGGGGAGTCTAAAGTCACCCTGAGGCCAGGAGTCTGGGGATGCATGGGCCAGGGACAGGTGACAGTCTGCACTTGTCCCTGTGGGCCAGGTGTGGGGAGGGTATGGAGCCCCTACCTTATATGTGAAGCGCCACCTTGCTGTGGCTGCAGAAATGGCTCAAAACTGATGGCTAGAGGCTCAGCTCTCCAGCTGCATGCCTCCAGATCCAGCAGTGTCAGAGCCCCACCTAAGCTGCTCCACCAGGAGCGGGGGCTTGTAAGTTGTACTTACATGTGTGCAGCACAAGCGGCCAGATGTGGTGGCACATACCTGCTGTCCCAGCACTCAGGAGGCTGGGGCAGGATCAAGTTTGAGGCCAGCCTGGGTGACAAAATGAGTTCAAAGCCAGACCGGACAGCAAGACCCTATCTCAAAAAGAGAAAAAAGAAAAATGCTCACAGAGTCATCTGGGGGACCACACTGCTCCAGGGGCTGTGGGTGAGCCAGATACAGAACGCGAGCCGGGCCTGTGGCAAGGCCTCGCACTCCATGTGTGCGCACAGCCGTGAGCCCTTCCACAGGACAGACTTCCAGGTGTCACTTCTCTGGGTGGCATCCACTTCTACCTGGTGGCCCTGCCACTGCATGTGTGTGCCCGGCACAGGCTGTGCCATCAGTCAGACAGTCAGGCTAGCCAGCAGTGAGCTCCCAGGAGCCTTCTGCTTCCAAGCAGGTGGAGGGGGGTGCCCACCAGTGCCCCTGGGTGGCTGGCAAGATACACAGGACACAGGTGGCACTATGTGTGCCCCCTAACAGGAAGAGGGCTGGAGGGAAGGGGCTGCAGCTGGAGGGGTCGCCAGGTCCTCAGAGACTGAAAGCAGGCAGCATCTCTGACTCTAGCAAGGCTATTTTTAGTGCAAGAACATCTATTTATAGCCCTGAGAGCCCTTGGGAACCAATGAAGGCCAGGACTGGAGAAGAGTGCAGGCCTCTGCCTGCAAACAGGAGCACCTGCAGCTGGGCAGGAGGGACAAGGTGCCCCACCCCAGGGCAACCCTGCCTGCACACAGGCTTGCGACCATGAGGTCAGCACGAGACTCCACTCGGTAGAGGAGGCACCTCTGCCAGGCCCTAGGAGTCACCCTGACTATGTACACCAGAGGCTGAGGGAATGGGGCTGGCCTCCCTGGGCCCAGACGGTGGGTGGGTCGGTAGATGCTGAACAAGGGGTGGATGGACAGGCCGGCTGGGCAGGTGAGGAGCAGGCAGACGCATGAGGGCAGGTGGGGCCCGTACCTGTAATCACTGTGGCCCAGGAGTCAGGACAGGAAGGTTAAGCTTGAGCCAACCTGGGCAATTACCAAAATGCCTCAAAGCAAAAGAAAAAACAATTTTTAGAATTTCCCCGACTCAGGAACATTCAAGTTGTGAACTTACACAGAGACAAACAGACTTCGCATTTGGTTTTTTTTGTTCGTTTGTTCTTTGTTTTGGTTTTGTTTTGTTTTCATGCTTTACATTGTACTTTTGTGTCAAAAGTGTATAAGACTCACACATGAACCAGACTTGCAGACATTCACGTGGAACAGAACTCAATAATAAGTCAAACTTACTGTACGAAAAAAATTAAATAGAGAAAGGAGTACTAGCAGGCATGCAGGCGGTAGGGCCTGCAGCCAAATGCTCCCCGGGAGGCGGGGTAGGGAGAGTGAAGTCTTGCAGCAAGCACTAAGGACGCTCCTCCATTCAAGTTCCAGACCAACTACCATTCTTGTGACCAGGTTGTTAGCTGAATGGGTCACTGAATGTGGAGTTGTACATAGTATGTACGTTACAATATTCAGAGCAAGGATGTGGTCTAAGGAAACTCAAGCTTTGTGAGTCTGCTGCTCTCTGCATAGCCCTCATGTGCAGTGGAGCGGTGCATGACAGAACACAGAAGGGCAGCATGGTGGTGCACCGTGCAGTCAGCAGAACTCACAGCACTGAGTGAACAAAGTGCGCTGCAAAGCAAAGACAGGTGGGAAGTTCAGGCCGTAGTCATGAGTCAGGACAGTGGCTCACTGGGCAGGCCGCTGAGCCAGGGCTATCTGTGCAGCCCATCTGAGGCAGAGGATTCGGAGGTGGCCATGACCTGCCAGGAACTGAGATCCAGGAAGCGAACAGAAAGCCATGTCCAAAGCTAGGGCCAATGCGAGTGTCAGTGCTGAGTCTTACCACCGGAGCCAAGAGCTGCCAGTGCTAGCCAGACCTGTGTCGCCCTGAGGAGTGTGAGGCACGAAAGGCGGCACACAGTGCTCCTGGCTGCAGTGGTCCACTCTCACCCTGCAGAGTGGGTGGCACTCTTTTCCTGCGTTTAGTGGGCCCCGACTTGCTCTGCACAGCATGCTTTTTTTCTTTTCATACCTTTAATAAATGTAAAACCTCACTACCTTTTGTGTTTATCTTGGCCAATTCTTTCATGGGGACAGAAAGAACCTTAGAAGCCCCCTCTAGAAGAAGCTGCCAGCCACCAAGCCTGCTCATAGTCCCACTGGCTGGCTGCATATCAATACTGATGTTTATCCCTTTCTCGCCTTGTGGTGGGGACTGACCCCTGTCCCCACACGCAGGACGCACCATGCGTACACTTGCATGAGTCAGCCACAGACCAGCAGTCCTCAGCCCCATGCCACTGTAGCACGCAGCCTGGGGCCCTGCTAGACCAGGCGAGGGATGGACTCACCCCTCAGGACAGCAGAGGAAGAGGCTGGGGCTAGACTGGGCTCCCCACTGGAGCCCTAGCGTGGGTCCCAGCCCCCCTGAGCCATGTGGGTCTCAGTGGCACCTTGGCCCCTGCGTCCTGGGCTGGTTTCGGTGGGTACATTCATCAGGGCTTCAGTGTGCTAGAAGTGGAGGCTGGGTCCTGGGAGGACTGCAGGAGGAAGTCCCATCTCAGCTTCCAGAAGTCCAGCAGCTGCTGCAGAGGGTCACGGGGTGACAGAAAGGCAGAACAGGCTGGGAGGTCTGAATGGCAGACTGGGTGGCAATGCCAGAGTCCCACAGAGAGTGCTTCGCAGTAGGACATTAAGGATAAGTCACAGAGGGGTATGAACAATGGGCATAGGCAGGGGTGTCCTGGAGTCCCAGAAAGGTGCAGGGGACAGGTGGACCTGGGCAGGTAGGCAGTGAACAGAGGTCCTCAGCCTGAGCCCAGTGAGCCAACATTCCGGAGAAAGTAAATCCTTTTCTGCAGGGTGAGGGCTGCACTAGGAAGACAGAATCCAGGGCCTGGGAACACAGGGGCACTCCTGGAGGAGAGGCATCCACGTGACAGCTCCATGCTGGGGTGCCCTGTGGACAGAAGCACTGCCACTCCTGGCCCAGGCAGGAGGTGCACACATGAGCCGGTGCCAGAGCCAGGAGAGATCGAAATCTGTCCCCTCCCCTGCCAGTGCCCCCTCCACAGTAGGGCAGCCCCACCAATCCAGGCAGCATCTGTATGTCACCAGATGGGTCCCAGGAGGTTCATGAAGCGGAGATAAGGAACCTAACCCATCTTACCCACTGATGAAGTCAGCAGGTAGGCTGACTCAGGTCATGGAAACAAAACAGGAACAGGTATAGGAAGAGTTTATTAGGCAGAAATTCAAAACACACCGTACAGGAAAGATGGCCAGTTCTCAAGAGAGAAGGGCTTGAAAAATCACAGGAAGAGGCGGCCCGTGCCCCAGAACGGTCCTGGCCCACTTTTTTGTTTGATTTTGAGTCAGGATCTCGATGTGTATTCCAGGCAGGCATTGAGCTCTCAGCAATCCTCCTGAACTCAGTCTGGGAGCGCTGGGGCTACACGTATGAACTACCACGCTGGCTTGGCTTTGTTTTATGCTTTTTAAACTAGGTAATTTAACATTCTTTGGATTCTCTCCGCCTACTCCTTTTTCTTAGGATTAGGACCCTACTCTTTATTTTCTCAGTAGGTGGATTTAGAGTATTGCTGAAGAATCTGAGGTGTGAGTGTCTGGAAGGGAGGAACCTCCATGTACCAGAGGGAATGTTGAGGTGCATCTCAGTGACTTGACTTCCTAAAAGTACAAGTTTCAGTTGGGACCTCTTTGTCCCCTTTCTGCTTCGCTTCTGTTTCCTCTCCTCTGCCTCCTGTGAGCTGCCAGCACCTCCGGAGGAGCAAGGACCTGCCTGGCTTCTGGGCTGCCAGTGTTGTCCGAGGTGGGACGATCAGGGTAAGAGAGGGTCTGAGCGGCAGCCTGCGCTCCAGCCAGGCATCTCCTCCTCCCAATGAGAGCAGCGGCTGCCCCCGGTGTACCAGGGAGGGCAGCAGAGACACCAAGGAGAAGGGCGCCTCTTCCCAGCCAGACTTCGGGGTGCAGGTAGGGTGGCTTGATGGGCAGGGGTGTCGGAGGCAGACAAAGCTATCAGTGGCTGAAGGAGCATAGGAACTAGAGCAGGGGGGCAGGGGGGGTATGAGGACGTCCTGGCCCCACCTGCCAGGTATGGAGGAGTGTCGGGGGCCCCTTGGCTCTGCGCCCCCAGCCCTGGCGCAACCCGCTGGCTTCCACTCTGGCGGAGTCCACACCCGGTTTCCGTGTGCAAGAGCCTGTTGGCCCAGACTACCAGACCCACAAGGCGGCCAGCCCCTGGCCCTGGAGCCAGCCGCGCCTCGCATGCGCCCCCAGGTGGCCCGACAGGGAAGCGTCCCCAACTGCTCAGCCACACTGCGAGAGCTGGAGCAGGGCGCATGCCAGGCACTCTCACTACATCCCCTGTCCACCCCGCCTGAGGCTCTCCCTGACTCCTGCAACCTCCTCTCTGTGCTGGCCCTGGGCGCCCATGCTGCAGAGAGGTCAGGTACCACCATGGCCCCAACAGCCCAGCTGTGTCTCTAGCCAACGTCTCTGCTTGACCTTCACATCTGGAGATATGCAGCTGTCTGGAAGGGCTTTTCCAGTTCCTGAGACCCCACCACTCTGCTTTCCTGGGAGGCCCCTGGCACCCTGGCCTGGCACCTTGTGCTTGCTCCTTGGCTGCCTTGCAGGACTCACAGAGTGCCCCCCTGGGCCAGGGCAGCATGAGGAAGCCCACCCCAGGGTGCTGTGTGTCCTGGCACACTGTCACAAAGCTCCCCACACCAAGTGGTTTAGACAGTGGACATTGCTCTCCAAATTCTGGGCTGCGGACTCACCCAGGTATCTATTGTTAGTCACTTCCACATCACTGAGAAAATACCCCACACCTGAAATTTAGAGCAGGATGGGTGTGTTTAGCTTATGGTTTCCAAGGTTCAGTCCATGGTCAGCTGGCTCCAAGGCAGAAGGAGCAAGGTGGAAGAGCCTAATGAAGAGCAATTGCTCAACTCATGGCCACCAGGAAGAGGGGGTGGGCAAAGACCAGGACAGTCCTATAGGTCACTTCCTCCGTGACCTCCTCCAACCAGGCCCACCTCCTCTAACAGTGCAGTCAGCTGTGAACTCATCAATGCATGAATCACTGCTGAAACCCCAGACCCAGTTATCTTCCAAACACATGAGGTGGTGGGGGTGCACTTTAGGTCTAAACTGTAATGCCTACCGAGCTGAATGAGGGTACCAGGCCCAGGAGGCTGCATTCCCAAGTTTTCTCCAGGGAGACTGCTGTACCTGTTGATGGGGATACTTGGCACTAGGGGATCCAGGTTCTTGTGGCCACCATGCATTGGATGGAAGGAAGAAGGCTCAGCCCAGCTAGTCACTGGGGAAAGGGTTGCATCTTCTGTCTTCCTTCAGGGCCTGTCTTCCACTGCCACCTGGAAGGAGCCATGCCTGGGACCCTCAGCTCATACTGCCTTGCCAGCCTCAGGAATGAAGTGGCCTTGGGTAGCTTGGCCTCTGCTCCCTCAGCTGGCACCCAGAACTGCAACCTTCTGCTCTTAGGCCACCAGCAAGGGATCAGTCAGCTCCCCCCAGGAGGGCCCCTGAGGCAGCAGGTGAAGGGAGAGAAGTCTCATGGTCCCCACCTGGCTGCACTCTTCTCACTTGCCCTTGGACATCATCCAGCTAGAAAAGATTGGAGCCCCCAAGGCATGCTGAGCTACTGGGGTACAGGCCAACTGCACCCAGGCGGGGTTGACTGCCATCCTTCCAAGGCCCTGTCTGCGTCTCCATCCCCAGCCACCATGCTCCTGGGCCATCCGCTGCATCTTCACACTCCTGCCCAAGAAAGGTGCCAGCCTTCCACCCACACAACCTCTCCCAACCTCGAGCCAGCTCCAGGCTTTGACTACTCGTGGGTTTGGGCTCAGTACCACTGTGTCTCACATGGTGGCCCTGGACAGTGTAGAGCTGGACCTCAGCAGCCCCACCCAGGGACCAGAGCAGACCTGACAGCCTCTCTCCAATCTGGAGTCCAGGAGACAGTGCCAGCCCTAGCTGTACCACCCTGGGCATCTCATGCTTCCAGAGCCTCATCTTATCTGTAAAACCAGAGCCCACAGGGAAGGGGCATGGAGGTCCCCCTCAGGTACAGGGATCTGCACAAGACTCCCCATCTCTGGCCCCAGGAGCCCTCATGCAACACAAGCCCCAGTGGTCCCCAAGAGCACTGTGGTTGTGGGCTCCGGACCACAAGACCAAGGGGGTTGCGAGAGCTGCCTGGAGGAAGGGCACTAGAGAAGTTCTGAGGGACAAGCAGCAGTGCTCCAGACAGGAGCAGTGGTGCAAGAGTGCCTGCTCTTGGGCTGAACAGGCCACCTGAACCCTGGCATCTGCTCAGCCTGGCCCTGTGGGCAGTGGTGTGGCCACACCAACTCAAGGAGCCTGCGTACTGTCTGAGGGCACACCGGGCAGACCGGCATGTCTGTGCCCTAGAAAGTTCTGCACTGGTAGCTGGCACCGCAGATGGAAGAGGTAGTGGCCACCAGCTATAGTATCTGGACGAATGGTTTTCAGGGACCAATAGAGCAAATCCTGAGCCATCGGGTGGGTGGCAGGATTCTCAGGGGCACAGGGTATTTTCATCTTGCCTTTCTGAGCCCTCTCCACCCAGGAGGTCCCAGCTTGGGGCCCTACCTGGCTATGCCCAGGCTCTGGGGGAGGTCCTTCAAGCAGCAACAGGGAGGGGCAACTGGAAGTTCCCTCAGGTGTGTCCCCCAGGAAACTGCCCCTCCCACCTCCTTCTGGAGCTGCAAGACCCATAGCTTCCCCAAGGACCCCTCTCTCCCACCCCAAATGGCCCAAGATACCTGATGCTGCAGACCCTGCTGAGGCGGGACCCCTTTTCCTGGACACCGCCTGGGAATGGCGAGTGAGCACCCTTTCCTGTCATTCTGCCACCTCCCCTCCTACAGGGCCCACAGGAGACCTCTTTGGGAGGCCCTGAGGGTGGTGTGAGGACACCCTCTGCTGGCTTTCTCTCCCTGCCTGGACTTTGGACCAGAACAAAGGTCTCAGGACCAGCACAAGGACTGGGGGCTACAGTGGGAGGGTGTAGCAACTGAGGACCCACAATGTCACTGAAGTGGCACCTGCTTGAAGAAGACTCACTCACAGTTGCCTTAAAATGATCTGTGAGCTGAATTCCAGTCAGGCTGGGGTCTAGGTCCTTCCTGCCCTCACACAACCTTTGAGACCCTCTCTGTAGCACAACGGACACTCAGGGCCAGATCCCAGAGTCCAGAGCTGTAGGTAGAAGCCAGACAAGTAGGCAACATCACACACACACACACACACACACACACACACACACACACACACCTGTGCTCATTTGTGAATGGAGAGGTCTCAAGAGTCCTAAGCGACAACCATCTGCAGGCCATCAGCACCTCAGCTGCCCTTTGCCAAAGGACATGGGCTGTCCACACGCAGCCTGCTCACAGCTGCCTCTTATAAGCAGCTTCCCTCTCTCCTCTGCTGCAGGTGGCCATGGAAAGTGAGGCCAGGCCAGACAGCACAGGGCTAACAGATCTTCTGGGGGCTGCTGAGGACTCAGGTGCACAGGATGCCAGGAACCTGAGGGTGGGACGCAACAAGGTCATCTTTGGCTCCTCCTTCTACAGGTGGCTTGAATCATCATCAAATGCCAGAGCTGGCTGGTGACAAGTGACGCCCAGCTCAGTCCACAGTCAGGATTCTCTGGGGCCTTGGGAGGAACTCCAGGTGACACAACTAAGGAATGGTGTACTCCAGTCCTGATCTCTGGCACCTGGGAACAGGCTCTTTGCATATGTGGTCCTTTAGCCTGAGGTCACGCTGGGGGCGGGGCTTAGTGACAAGGGTCCCCATAGGAAGGAAATTCGGACACAGACACAGAGAAGCTGTGTGAAGACAGAGGCAGCGGCTGGAGCTGTGCCCTGACACCTGGGACCCTGGAGGACACCAGGGACCGTAGGGGCCACCAGGGGCAGGAGAGAAGCATGAGCAGCGCCCATAGGAGGCTTGGCGCTAAGCCCTCTCCACAAGACTGCAGGGGGGGGGGGCTGGCCACTGACTGTGTCTCCAACTGGTTGTGACGGGCAGAGCACAGACAACAGGAAGCTGGCAAGTGGACCCAGGGAAGGACAGCAGTCAGGCCAGCACAGCGGGAGGGGAGGCAGCAGTGGCAGTGCCTGGACTGGTTTCTGGTCAGCAGTATACTAGAATCACATTTGTCCCCCACGACCTGGCTGGCCAGATGGCCTAACCTTGAAGGCCCACCTCTCCCCACTCTACTGGGGACAGTGACTACAGGGCTCCCATGGGTCCAACCTTCTAGGCTCCCCCAGTCTGGGGTGGAGCATGGTTTGAAACACCAGTCCCCTCAGTTCCTGGCCAAGGGACCCCCAAACTGGGCAGACGAAGTGAGGCTCAGGCCTGGGCCTCTTATTCAAGGGGTGCTGTCACAGAACGTCGCCTCTGAGTGGCTGAGAGGGACACAGTCTCCATTGTCCCCAGGCTGGCTTCTCCGCAGGCTGGGAGGAGATCTGCTCCAGATCACTTCACAGCTTCTGATGACTGTTTCCCAGTGTCTTGTTTTTATAAGGACATTGGTCATGCTGGCTTAAGGCTGAGTAGAAAACCCTCTAGTTCTACCTCCTTGCCACACAACCATGGCCAGCCACACTTTCTCCTCAGAGGAGCCCAGAGGTCGGCACCCTCCCTGCCAACAGCTGCCTCGTTTTCCTCCTGGTGTCCTCCATGCAGACGTGCAGACATGGCGTGACTCCCAACAGGCCAGTGTCAGCTGGAACACAGAAACTCCACATAGCAGAAGAAACATACAATAAACATGAAGAAACATTCAGCATCGCTGGCCATTTGAGAAATACAAATTAAAACAGCACTGAGATTCCATCCCACCCTGAAAGAATGGCTGTCATCAAGAAATCAAATCACATCTAGTCAGGTGTGGTGGCACTGCCCACAATCCCAGCACTCAGGAGGTTGAGGCAGGAGGATCACTGCAAGTTTAAGAGCAGCCTGGGCTACAAAGTGAGCTCAAGGCCAGCCTGAACTGCATAGCAAAACCCTGTCTCCAAAGACAAAAAGAAGTCTGGGGATATATTTCAGTAGCACAGTACCTGCCTGGCAAGTGCAAGGTCCTGAGTTTGATTCCTGCTACAAAAAAAAATTAATTTAATTTTAAAAATTCAAATAAAAAATGCTAACAAGGTTCCAGGGAGAAGGGGAAGGAACACTTCTACAGTGTTGGAGAGAGCGCAGACTGGTACAGTCACTACAGAAATCAGTGTGGAGATTCCAAAAGAAAAAAAAAGACACTAAAAATAGAATCATATGGACCTAGCTATTCTTCTATTAACTTCCTAAAGGAGTTACATATTTCAGTACTAGTTGTACACCCAAGTTTACAGCAGCACAACCCACAATAGCTACATCTTAGAAGCAGCTCATGTGTTCATCAACAGATGAATGGATAAAGAAAATGTGGGGCCAGGGAGGTGGCTCAGTGGAATAAGCGCTTCCCTGGCAAGCGCAAGGGCCCGAGTTCAATCCCCCGTTCTGCAAAAAAAAGAAAAAGAAAAAAGAAAAAGAAAATGTGGTATTCACACACAATGGGGTATGACTTACCCTAAGGAAGGGTAAATCTGTCATTTGTAGAAAAGTAGGTGCACTTGGGACATTAAGTAAAATAAACCAGATGCACAAGCTTAAGTTTTTCATGGCTTCTCTCATGTAAGAATCCCAAAATATAAATAAGCTAAAAATAAACTAAAAAGAAAAATAAAGACAATAGGCGATAGATTTTTTGCAAATAGAAAGAGGCTCAAGAAATGGAGGAGGGGAGGGAGGGGAGGGAAAATGAAAGAACTGAACGCATCCCATGCATGTGCCAACTCCACATGAGGAATGAAATCATGATGTACGGCAAACAAGGACTCACAAAAACTTAAACTGGGCATGGTGGCACATGCCTAGAATCCCAGAACTCAGGAAACTGAGGCAGGAAGATCACCTTGATTGATGTCAACCTGGGTTACATAGTGAACTCAAGGCCAGCCTGAACTATTTAGAAAAAAAAAAAGTAAATAAATTAATTAAACTAAAAGTAAAAGAAACTCTAGCTGAGGGGAGTTGCGGCGTCTGAGCTCCTGCTCCGTGGCTGCCAGCATGCTGCTCGGCTCCTGGCCACGATGCTGCAGCCACACGCACAGCCTGACTACGAAGTCAGCAGGCTTAGCTCGCAGGAGCCGGGGCTGCGGTCAGAAGAGCACTGCACGGGCCGTCCCTCCCAGGGGCTGTGATGGCAGGGGTGCAAGCTGGGTCCAGGCTTGCTCTTTATAAAACCCCATCAGGACAGCAAACTCAGTACCCCAGAGTTACCATAATTCTTTAAGTTACCGTAGTTCCTGGACTAAGTTACCGTAATCCTTTAAGAGACCCTAGTTCCTGAAGGTCACATCACAGCCCAACACAGTGTCCCGTCAGGACAGAGCTTCCAGTATTCAGACTCTTGGGGGACCCAAACCATAGCAGCCAGGTGGTCCCTGCCCCAGCCCACCCCAACATATGGCAAACACCTGAAGTCACCCAGGCAGCCTCCACTGGTTTTCACGGGAGCACACGGCTGGAATGCTGTCTGCTACAGTGTAGCCCAAGAGATAGAGTCAGAGCACCCACCGCTCCCACCATCCCACCACAGGGTGCTGAATCGAGGATGTCTGACAAACAAGAGGTTTCATGCACTTGCCAAAGGGATATGCCCAGGAGAATTTACAGACCCAGTGCCTGAGGCATTCAGGGGTCTGGGAATGCCAAGACTTCACCTCTAAAGTGAAGGATGCATGTCACACATGGACATCAGACCTGTGGGGGAAAGACCTACAGACTGATGGGCGTGCCAATAGACAAGTGCCGTTAGCTTCAAGTGCCACGAAGGGGAAAAAAGAGTGATTGAATCAAGACTATTTTTAATCAAAATAAAGGCAGCTTAAGAAGTTCAGGACTGCCATGGAGGCTTCAAGATTTTTGTAGGAGCTCAAGTTCTTCCTATCTTCCTGCTCTGCCTTCCTTTCCTGCCTTAGGCTCCAAGATGGCATCCGGCTCCCCCCATTATTTTCCCATTCTTTCTGGGAAGCAGTGACTGGAGGAGAATTGAAGCTGGTGAAGAAGGATGTAACTTCCACCCAGAAGATTTTACTCCATCACATGGGCTACCCTGTCCACACAGGAAAGTGACTGCTCAGGGTGCCATTACTAAGGCAGAAGAAGGGACAAAGGAAGAGAGAGGTAGACAAGGCAGGAGAGAAAGAAGGAGATGGGCAGCAGCTTATAATCCTACACCATTGCTCACCAAGGACTGTTCTCCTCTAGATAGCAAGAGACCCATGAATACACAAGCTCCATGCATGCCCTTGAGAAAGACATGTAGTTAGTTGAACATCAGTGCAAGCAGTTCTATCGCATGATGTGCACAGCTAGACAGACTAGTTTGGAGTGAATGAGACAGAAGGGCCCTAGGGCTTTGGAGCAAAGTAATGCCCTCTTTAGCAATGCATTACAGTTCTTGGAGACATATTTATAATCAGGGACTGTGTAACAACGCTTCTGTCAATATGTGACAGTGGTCCCAAAAAATTATAACACAGGGGCTGAGTGTGTAGTTCAGTGGCAAAGTAGTTGCCTAGGATGCATAAAGCTCTGAGGTTGATCCCCAGCATCAGGGTGGGGGGTATTACAATGTAGCTGAAAAATCCCTAAAGCCTACTGATGTAACAGCAGTCACAACATCTTACATAATGTATTAGTCACAAGTTTGTGGTGATGCTGGTATAAACAAACTTGCTCGGATACATGAATAGCAGTTTGTTTTAACTTAGTCTTCAGTAGAACAGGTTTGTAGTCAAGGAGCAAAAGGCTATGGCAAATGGCCCACACCACAGGCTACAGAGTGTAGGTTCGGGTAGGCACATGCTATGATTTTGCACAGTGAGATGGCCCAAAGCATTGATTCTCAGAATGTATCCCATCCTTAAGTGAAGTCCAAGTCCCCCTGAGAGCTGGAAGACACTAGCAGGTCCTGTGAAAACTAGTCCAGGTGAACAGCTAAGGTGGTGGCTGCCAAAAGCAGGCAGGACCACCAAGGGCTGACTCTCTAAAGCAGCAATGCATCAGGCTACCCTGAGTTGGCGGCATGGGACCGGGACAGGAGAAGTCATCATTATGGCCATGAGGGGGTGGTGGGAATGAAGGTAGCAGGTATCTGCATGCTCTTTCTGAAATTTCCATGTTAGATGAATTTTTCTCCTCTTGCCTTAGTATTTCCTCAGTGTTTCACCTCAAGGGGTTGGTGGTGAAGTTTGCCTCAAGGTCCTAAGAAGAGATGGAGCCTTCAGCATGGGGCAGAGGCTGGAGACAGGAGTGGGCCCTTTAGGCCAGATGAGCATGGTTTTAAGTGCATTCTGTTTGCATTATGGCGGACAGCTGGCCTGAAGCTGTCTGATGTCCAGTGGCTGGACTTCCCTCCCACGGAGGCTCCCCTCCACTCATGACTGCTCTGGGAGTCATCTTCCTAGGGAGGGAGGAATGGGGACTCAGCCCTTTTACCACTGAGCTCCTGATGCCAGTCAGGCCCTGGGACAAAGCAGCTGGCAGTTCAGATCCCAACGAACATGGGAAGACCCAAGAACTGGAGAGTAAGATGCAAGATGAGTGGAATAGCCAAGAGCCGGGGATATAGCTCATAGAGGAAAGAGACAATACAGGGTACCAGGGAACGAGCACGGGTCCCTGGGAGGGGGACAGCTGGGATGGCAAGGGCACAGCCTGCTGAGGGAGGGGTCAACCAGGGGAGAGCTGGTGCTGTGGGGAATAGTCCTGGTTCAGGAACGGGCTGGGGTGACAGGTACATCCCGAGGGCACAAGTACAATGGACAGTGAAGGCGCAGGGGCGGGGGGACAAGGGTCACAACCACAATGCGGGCACACTAGGCCAAGGACATGCCAGGGCAGACAGCACTGCCACAGGGGCTGCAGAGGTCCTGGCACACTCTTGGGACCTGGGGACACGCGGAGTGCGGGGACGCCGGGGCGGGCACGCTTGGGTCCAGGGCACTCGCGTTGGGCACACCAGAACCCAGGGCACTTTCGCTGTTCCAGAGGTTCCGAGGCCCGGAGCTGAGGCACGGGTGGCTGGCCGGGTTCCCGAAAGCTGCAGCTTCGGAACGTGAGAAGCCACAGACTCCACCCGGGCTCCAATTCTGCGGCGCAGCGGGGCGGGTGGGGCCGCAAGGGCCGCCGGGACTACTCGTCCCAGCAGGCCGCGCGCGTCACTTCCGGCGGCGGGCGTGAGCAAACGAGTGTTTACTTCCGGCCGCCGGCGGGGCTGAGGCCGAGCAGGCGCGGGCCCCGCGCAGCCATGGACTGGCTCATGGGGTGAGTCGCCGGCGCAGCGGCCGGGCGCGGAGGGCCGGGCTCGGGTGGCGG
>NW_004524669.1:8963709-9019778 GCF_000260255.1 Octodon degus | reverse complement strand
GGGCGCGGCGGCCCGCGGCAGAGGCCCTGAGGCGGGACGCGGCGCCGGCGGAGGGGCGGGCGCGAGGCCCAGTCCCGCGAGGCCGAATTCCCTCGCTGCAGGGTGACGAGCGGGGACCGGTCGGCCTTCGTCCCGGGGCCAGCGAAAGTTACTCCGCCTGAAAAGAGTTTTAGAATTACTTTTGAGGAGGACCGAGGGCGGGCGCCTCCGTCCCGGACCCTCTGCGGAGTCAGCTTATTCCCGCGGGTCGACTTAAGCCGCGAGGGCTGGACTGGATGCGAAGCGCAGAGCTGGTCCGTCTTGGCGGACAGGGTTCGGTGTCTCGGGCTCTGGGGGTGAGCACCGTTGACACGGTAGCGCAGGCGGTGGACCCCCGCCCAGCCCCCCGGGGCATGGTGTCCACCAGCCCCAGACCTCGAGGCGTGCAGCCAGGGGCAAATCAGGCCGGGACCGGGAGTCAGGGTGCAGGACTCAGGGCGTATACCGGAGAGGCAGCCCTGCCGCCTGACCTGTTTACTAATGGTGTGCACCTCTCTAGGGCTGCTTTTCAAAGTCACCTGCTGGAAGAAAATCATGAACTTGCAGTGCAGTCTTGTGGAAGGGTAAACTGAGGTAAAGGCCAGCACATGCTTGGCTTGCAGCAATGTTGGCAACTGTCAGTATACAGAAGCGTCTTGTACCAGACCTCTGAAGTCCACAGGCTCCATGAGTGCAGGGCACACACCTATGTTCGCCCTACTTGGAATCAGATGCTTGCTGTCTGTGTTTACCCAGGGGATGCTTGCGGGATGCACTGGAGGCAGTCTAGTTCCTAGTGTCTCCTAGTTGCAGTCACAGGGCTTCATGACAAGAGGACCTGCTTAATCAGCTAGGCTGCTGAGGCTGCCCACTGCAGTGTGTGTGTTTGGGTGATATGGTGTGTGTCCATAAGTAGCAGTTGCTTTGGGCCTGGAGACCAACCAGCAGTCAGTGTGTACTTTATGGCCTTTGCTGTCATCATTGTCAATATCCAGACCATCATCGGGCTTAGGCTTCTGAGGGACTGGTTCTTGTAACTCTTGTCAAGACTTGTGTCATGAGTAGGGCACTCAGAAAGCTCAGCTGTGCCCTCATCTCCTGCCCCAAGCTAGGAACTGTCCAGGTATTGGTGGAGGGGCAGTGAGATGCTGGTGCTTCTAAGGCTTCTGGGAAGGAAAGGAGTATTCGTTGCTGCCTTTCTATGAAAACGAGGTTGCAGTTCAGAAACGAAGTGGAAATTTTTAAAGAGGAATTAGGATGCAGTGTGGTTGTCTCTGTGTACCTGTGTGCTTTTAAATTTAGCAGGTGGCAGAGTGGTCATTAGGAATATCGAATTCTTAAACAGTTATTTAAATACAATCTCCTTTCTTAAGTGATATGTTTCAGTCATCAAATATAGTTCTTTCTTGAGAGTTTAGTTTCAGGCTGGTGTTCTATAATGGTGGAGTGCAGGTAGCCCAGGGAGTCCTTTATCTCTTCTCCCCCTGCTTGTTTCACAGCTAGTGTAAAGATAAGAGGAAAGCTGCAGGGCAAGAGGCACAGACATCCTGGTCTGGCCCGCTGTGTGCACTGCTTACCTCACTGGGCTCCTCCCTTGAAGAAGAGACAATGAGGGGTCAGCATAAGTGAAGAAGCTGGCTCCTATCTCAGGGCCTCTGTGGGCTTTCATCTGTCATTAATCCTGAAACTGGGTTTTGGACTGGAAGATTCGGGAAATGTGCTGTTTTTTACTCTTTCTTGATATTTTTCTTAATTCAAACCATTCAGTGTCAATTAAGTAAATAGTTTGGAATATAATTCTCATGTTTGAAAAGCTTTTTAAAAAAAAAAAAAAGGAGAAAGGGTTTCTTTTCATTAGTTCCTGTTGGGTAAAGCATAGACTTGAGGGTAGCAGCTAGGAGCACTCACTGCCCTCCCTTTCTTCATTAGGACCAGACGGGTGGTCTATAGACATGCAAGTGAAAACCACATCTTCCTTTTCACTGGGGGGAGTTAGTTGGGCCTGCTGAGCATAGAGCAGCCTTGTGTTTCATGCTCCAGCTGCCCTGAGAAGGGAGGCCCCTCAGGGAAATGTGCCCTGGAAAGCCAGAGCAGAGCTTGGCACTACGACTTGATGGTGGACCTTGCTGGCACTTCTCTGGAGAGCATTGTGAGGTGTGGCTCTCAGCTGCCTCTCTTCCTGTGTGCTTCCTGTGTTTGGCGTTGCCTTGAGCTTGCTGTTGAAGTATTGTGTAGTTAGACATCTTCCTTCCTTTTTTTTTTTTTTTCCTTACAAAAACTAATTTATAAATTTCAAAGGGTTCCCACCTCTTATACAGTCAAACTCTGTTCTGTTCTGGGCAGCCAATGGCAGAGCACCACCCAAGAAGAGGCTGCACTGTCTGAGAGAGGAAGGGAATCTTCCATGTATTCGTTGGTACTTTAGAAGACATTTTTGTCTGCTTCACTGGCAGCAGCAGGCATTTGTGAGCAGAATGTAGGAATGCAGCTTAAATTATATCGACAGAAAGCAGGTTCCAGAAGCTCCCAAACACCTGGGATTCTGAAGAGGAAATGGCCCTCCTTCACTTCTGACTGGTGGCCACACTCCAACCCTCCTGCCATTCCCCACTCCTCTGCAGTGCCTCCTCAACACAATTGCCAGGGCACCTTTCCTGGGCATTCTTAGCTCTTCTTTCAGAGCTGCAGGTGCCTTCACAACAACCCTCTCCTGTTAACGTTCCAGGCTTCAGCGATGGTGAGCAAGGTGGCCTTTAGAGCTCTCTGATGCTGGTGAAAGGCAGAAGCCAGTGTGGGCCATGTAATGCTGAATGCAGCTGAAGGTTGTGATTCTTACTCAACTGACAAATATTTGCTAAATAGCCCCAGGCCTTCCAGCCTGTCTGGAGCTGCCCTCAGCAGCCTTTTGCTCTGAATAGGAAAGCCTTGTGTGCAGGTATCTGCAGTGTAGATGCTTTGTTTTCCTCCTTGCTTTGCTCCTGGGAGGGTGTTTCCGGGTGGCTGGCACCCGGCTGGACTTGCCAGTCTCTGGGTTTTGTTTCAGCAGCCTCATGAGGTATCATTTACATACCACAAAGTTTGCTTGTTTCAAGTGTACAATTAAATAATTTTTTGTGAAATTGCAGGCTTTTGTAACCTTCACTGTGGATTAATTTTAGAATGTTGCCCTCACCCTCAAAAGAACCTGTGGGTCCACTGCAGTTGCCATGCCCCTGCCTGAGGCAACACCAATCCACATTCTCTATAGATTTCTGGTTTTGGCACTTCATAGGGACGGAGACCTGCTATCTGGTCTCTTGGCAGATTCAGTAAATAGTGCACCCTTTAAAGTTCATCTGTGTTACACTCACTAACAGTTCTATTCTAGGCAATGGTGGTGTGGAGATGTGCATATTTATTTCCCCATTCATCCATGGATGGACACTGGGATGTGTCCCCTCTGTAATCATGGCTGATGCTGCCATGACCCAGCTGTCTCCCACCCCTGCCCCCACCCCCTTACTAGAGAGCAAATTTAGCAACGTTATACTGCTGAGTTTCATTCTCAACCATCTTGCCTCAGCCTCTCCAAAGCTGGCATGATAGATGTGTACCACCATGCTCTGCTGTGACCCAGTTTCTTTTGATGGTGTATCAGGCTTCTTCCTCAGCTGGGGTGTCCAGGATCATGAGTTCTTTGGCTGCATGCTGGCACGGAAGCATTTCAAGATGAAGGTGTTCTTTGGGTTCTCATGCCAGCAGGGGAGGTTGAGGACAAGTTTCTTGGAAGCATGGAGGAGGAGGGAGTGTGAAGTATGCAGGAGCTTGTTAGAGGATTTTCCTAAGAGAAAGGGTGGAGCCCCAAAAGTAGGAACAGTCCTCATAGAGGCACAGAGGCAGGGTAGAAGAGCTGTCTCTGCCCCAGCTCTCCATGGTGACCCTATGGCAGGGTGTGATGTAGGCTCTTTCCATGAGGGCTGTCCCAGCTGGCCTTCAGGTTGAATTTGTGGAGGTGTCTGCATGTGAGATGTTGCACTCAGAGTCCCTTTAAGGACAGGTCTGGGGGGTGCCATGTGTACCAGGACACCCTCAGCAACAAGCCATTTCTGTCTTACATCATACCTTAGGAGGCCTGGTACCAAGTGTCCCCAAAGCTGTCAGGGTACCAGCAGGCAGTGATCCCCCAGAGGTGGCACAGAATCCTCTGTAGGTTGGACTGGCAGGCAGCAGGGCGGGCTTCCCAGCATAGGTGTGTCTGGGAGCACAGTGGGAGGCTTGTGTTTGCCCTCCCAGGTGCCTCCATGTCCAGCTGTTTCCTGGGGTTGCCCACCCTGTACCTGCTCAGGAGGCCTCTCCCAGGGTCCTAGAAAGCCAGTGTGTGGCTGTGTGCCAATGTTCTAGCTGGGTGTGCTTAGGAGAGACACCAGGTAAGGCTGTGCTCATCTATAGTGTCTTGCCTTGTGGGGAGTATGGCCTCTGCTGTGGTCACTTGTGTGAAAGGGTGGGGCTTGGAGTCCATCTTAGTCATGACACGTATGTCAGCAATCTTTTAGCCCAGTGTTTCTTGCATTTGTCCTGGTAATAGCCATAGAAGCGGAAACACCAAATTCTACTCCCTGTGTTTGCCTAGATATGCTGTGGGCACTGAGCAAGGTCCAGGCTTAGGAGCCAACAGGATGGCCTGAGCAGACCCTGGATGGGCCCTTCTGTGACTGCTGGTGGGAACCAGTACTGGGGCGAGCTGCAGGGAGCAGTGCCTTCCTGTGCTCCCTGCCTCAGGCTGATTCAGGGGGAAGACGGTGTGTTGCTCCAGCCTGTCTGGCGGAAGTGCCGCCCATTCTTCTGCCTTGTGTTTGTTTTTCCTTCTGCACAGGTTTTTGTGACTAGGGCACACCCAGTGTGTTCATTGTAGCTTTGTGGGGCAGTGCCTGGGAACACGGAAGTAGGACAATTGAAACAAAAACAAAATGTGGAAGTTTAAAGGGAGAAGAAAGTGGTCTGCAAGGTGTACAGGCCATGTGTGACTGTGGCCCTACTTGGAGTGGCCCACACAACTCTGCTGTGGCCTGCAGCCTCACATGCTTCTCTTTCCTAGTTTTCTTTTGAACTTCCTTTTGCTGGTGTGCACGGCACTGGGGCTGCTTTATTGGTCCATATTTTCCTTTTGGGGGAGATGTCCCCAGAGTAGCAGGGTGATGTAGTTAAGTCTGTTTCACATACCTGAATGTGGTATGTGCACTGGGTGGCTTGGTGTTGGGCGGTGCACTTCAGCGTTGTGTTTGGAAGGCAGGGCACACCCACAGAGGTGTGTGGCTTTGCCCAGTGGAGCCAGTGAAGTGGAGGGCTTGGAAGCAGGAGTGGAGGCAAAGTCTAACTTTACCTGTGGTCTTTCCAGGTAAGGGGCTTTCCTTTCAGTTGCCCTTTTAGCAACACCCCTCCCCTCCTACCTTGGGCTGGCACAAGGAATACAACCTCTGGAACCCTTGAGGGGCTTGAATTGCAGCATGTGAATCTGCCAAGTTCCCAACCCCACCTTACTTGGCCTTGTCCCCAGTCTGTGGAAAGGCCTGACAGTGCCAGGTGGCCCCAAGGAGCCAGATGTTGACCCCTTGAGCAGGGCTGGCCCTGGGAAAGGTATGTGAGCCAGTGGCTTGCTATGTTGTATGTTGATGGCTGCAGAGGTTTGTAAGGTGATGGGGGCTGGAGATGGGGGTGGGGAGCACTGGTAAGTGTCCTGCTGCAGGGCTATGGCAAAGGTCAGATTGGTGTTTTGGTAACAACAAAAACAAATCATGTATTAGTAACCAAGTTTCTGATATCAAGAAATATGATGTGAACTACCATCAACTAACACACAAAATAAACCCCTGTAATATCACATTGAAAATACGAACTCACAGTTTTCTGTATCTGTCCCTTGATGTCTTCAGGGATTGGTTCTAGGACCCCTCAGATATCAACGTCCACAGATGTCCTGGTGCCTCCTATGTGATGGTGTAGTTTTCACACAGGACCTGTGCAAAGCGTCCTGTATACAGTAAATCATCTTTGGATCTTCTCAAGTTAGTACAGTGCTGCTGCTATGTAAATAGTTGTTGTACTGTATTGTTTAGGGAATAAGAACAAGAAAAAGTCCTGTGGCATATTCATTGTAGACAGTTTTTCCTGAGTATTTCTGGTCCTTGGTTGGTAGAATCCACAGATAAATTCTCCAGATACAGAAGGATGCTGGATATGTACTTCCTGGGTTGTGTTGCACACTTTGCATGTTTATGCAGGGCAGTAGTGGTTACCTTGCATCTGCTTTTGACCTGTCATCGTCACCCTCAGGTGAGCCCTCCTGTGACTGGCACCCAGAGCAGTGGCCAGTCTGGGCAGATAGCCTCTACATGGCTTCTTGCATCCCTTCTGGGCAGTGATGGGCTCTCAGCAAGTGCAGGTTTGTGGCCCCTGGCTGGAGTGAGGGAAATCTGCTCAGATGAGCAGCCACTGCTACTGACTCCCTGGAACTTCCTGCCTCATTGAGGGGCCATCACCTCTCTTGTTCCATCCCCGGGTCACTCCTGTGTGACCTCCAGCAATAGTTGGGGTAAGAGACCTAAGCTGTCCTTGCTCTCAGTCTTGGTTCTGGCCCACCATTGTTCTGCGTCACTGTCCCCCAGGGCCCTCTCTCCTTGTGGAGTCATATCCTCAGTCTACAGAGAGTTCTTAAGCTCTGCTGGCAGGACCTCTTTACACTGAAAAGTGCTGAATTTCCATGGATTGTAGCTTTCAGCGTTTACCATATTAGAGATTAAATAGGCACATGTGGTGGTATACGCCTGTAATCTGAACTACTTGGGAGGCTGAGGCAAGACTGTACATGTGAGCCTAGTTTGTGTAACTAGGTGATACCTTGTCTCAAAATTTAAAAATGAAAAGGGCCGGGGATATAGCTCAGCAATCCTTGGGGTTCAGTCGTCAGACCACATAAATTTAAAAACCTGAAAAAAATCTTTAATTCATTTGAAAAGAACCTAGTATTATTATCATAAGCACCATTTTTAGTTTAAAAAGTAGCTACTTTCCAGAGTAAAAAGTGGTGAGAAGAATGGCATTCCTTGTTGCCAGTCTCCAGCCAGATTCAGAAGCTGGCTTCCATGTGGCTTCTGTTGTTGTTTTTTGCTTCATGGGGCTTATTCAAAACTCCGCTGTGTACCCGTGACAGGGTAAGAGGCAAGTAAGCCTTTGTGTGGCTGTGCAGTGTGGGCCTGTGGGCCTGGGCCACTGGGCATGGAGCCCCAGGGCTACCCATGCTGGGCGAGCTGGGAGGCAGAACCATCACTTTTGCCACTTTCTGTTGTCCAGGAGTTACAGCCCTCTGGATTCAAGATGGGAGTGGGAGGGGAAGCCTGTTTCTGGGCAGGAGCACTCAGGTGTAGCAGGGCACTGTTGGCAGCCCCATTGTGGACACTGGGTCAGCTGGTCCTGGGATCCCAGCACCCCTGGAATGATGCTAGTAGTTTGCAGCTTTGCTTTGGAGTGGCAAGTGAAACCTACAGACAGACTACTGTTTGGCACAGAGGCTATAAAGGGGGTGGGTCCCAAGCTAGGCAGTCTGGTTTGACTCTCAGGCCACTCTGTGCCTTTGTGGTGTGCCTGTCTATGTGCCATCACAGGAGCATCTAGTGCCAGCACTCCTGGTAGCAGATGAAGGAGCATGCAGGCTACCATGTTGAGCCAAGTGGTGTGCTCCACAAAGCCACCTGGCTCATTCCCTGTTGGACCAGATAGCGCCTTCCCTTCCCAGAGCCCTTGCTGGTAGGCCTGCTGCAGACCTTTGGGTCCTTAGCACAGCAGCCTCTTTGTCTGTGCCAGCTATCTGCTCCCTACCTGCCTCATCTGGAAGTCCCACTGGCCTTCCTCTTGGCCTCTGACTTCTGGGGAGAGTAACCATTGGGCTTTCCTGCCTAGTACAGATTTCCTTCCTCTGCCTTCTGTACCCTCTGTAGTGATTAAGGCCAGGACTGTGCCCAGACGTGCCAGGGCACAGCAGTAAGGCCCATGATTGGACACCATGCCCAGCACCCTCCTGTATGTGATGTCTTCTAAAAGGAGCCCCCTCACATTATGATGGACTGCTTGCCTATATGGAGGTACCCACAGGAATCAGACAGGTCTGCTTCAGGTTGGAAGTGCTCTAGCTGCCTCCCAGAAACCTTCTGTTACTGGCCCTGGCCCCCAAGCAGTTCCTCCGCAGCCTGCCTTGGATAATCAAAAGGCTGGGCTTTGCTTCTCTCAGCATCTTCTCAGGGAGCAGTGAGGGTTTACCATCACCTGTTGCATATTCTTGCACTGAAGGAGGGTTGTGCTCTTGGGCCTTCGAGAGCTGGAGTCCAGCAGAGCCAGTGGGGAGAGTGACCCAGAGGTAGAAGGGACTAGTAATTACCACCCCATCTCAGCTACTCATTAACTAGAAGCTGCCAGTGCAAATACACTGCCTGGGCAGGGCAGCTCTGTGCCTGGTGGGTCTGCTGATGTTACCCTGGGGTACCAAGGGGGTGGAGGTAAGAAGGAACCATCCCCAGCACCTGGGCTTCCTTGGGCCCTGGACCTCTCACAGCAAGGGTGCTGCAGGGGCACTTTCAGATGCAAGTGAGGAGCACAGCTTGTGCCACCACTGGATCCTGGGACCACGCAGATGGCTAGGTGCTATCTCTGGCCTAGTTGAGTGCCCCCTGCACAGAGATTGCCTCAGCAAGTTCATGGCTGAAGAAGCAGCATCCTCTGACTTCCAGACTTGATGATGGAGGAGATACCCTTGGAGAGAAGTGCAGGGTGGCTCTTGTTCAGGAAGAGCCCCTGAGCCCCAGTCCCTTTCTGGGGGACATTGATACTCAGTGGTTCCTGCACAGCCTGGCCTTCCCCATTGAACCACACTGCCTGGCACTTAGCACACAACCATGTTATGCTGGAAGGAAGAAGATTGACCCTTCCACAACAGGCTTGGATGGAAAGCCTAGTCCCGTGTAATGGTGCAGCCCTACTGAGTGAATCTGCTCTCTGTGTGTTTGTCAGGCTTCTCTCACCCTTCTTCATGTGCCTGCACTATAGCAGTCTGGCAGGACCTGCTGGGTTCTCTAACAGACACTGAAGGGACTTCACAGCCTGTGGAAGCTGGGCCTGTGGTAACACAGGTGCGGCATTTCTGGCATCGTAGCTTCATGTGGGTGGGTGCCTATGAAACAGTGGCTTCACGTGGGTGGGTGCCTATGAAACAGCTGCTTGTGGATAGACAGGTGGGGAGTACAGTCAGGACCATGATCCTGGTGCTGGCCAAAATCTGTGGCCTTCTGCTTTCTGACTATAAAGTAGTAGTTTTCTTTGCCTTATGGGGGTTGGGGATATGATGGTCCCACAGTGGTGCCTTGTCCAGGGCCTGACACCTGAGGAAATGGGGAGTGGGGTATGGGTAAAGTGACTGTTTCTACCGTATTGTAGTGTTGTGATGACAGGACAGAGAGGAAAATGTGCATATCGTAGGCTGCTTGTACCCTGCCACCGTCCTTTACAAGAGGCAGGTGCCTGAGCTGGGAGCCCTTGAGGGCACCTCCAGTCCTGGGTGCAGGATGGAGATGGAATCTCTAACAACTGCTTGGGAAGGTGGATTTGAGGTGTTGCTTTCCTTGTGAGTTTGAGCTTTTCTGTTCAAACCTGTGGTCCTTGGTGCCCCAGGGGCCCTAAGAGAAGCTGTGCCTGGCATTATCCTCATTGTGTATGGTTTCCTCACCCACCAGACCTGTGCCTCCAAAGGGCAGCAGCTGACATGCTCCCTTTGCTACCTGGGGCCTAGTGTGGGAGTACACTCAGGACCCTCTGTTGGATGTAGCATTTGCTTGCCTAGTGCTTATGGCTATCAAGGGTGGAATATCCTGGACAGAACTGGAAGGGACAAGATCCTTGCTCTTGTAGAACTTGGTGTTACATGCCCACTGTAGAAGTATGAAGCACAAAAGAAACAGAAAATAAAAAGCAAATCATCCCCCTGCCTAAAGACAGTTATTCTAAACTTTAAATTAAAGCCGCGCCACACTCTGTGTGGACTTTTCTGAGCCAGTAAACAGACATATAATGTGAAATTCTGAGGGCTGCCTCTGGACATGCCCAAACCTATATCTCCTTTCATTGGGTATTTAGGAAATGGCTCCAGGCTGTGCACTGCCCACAGTTGGCATTTCCATGAGTAGAATTCTAGCAAAGCTGCCACATTCCCAGTGGCAGCACCAGCACACATTGTCTTCGCATTCTCTGCCAGCCTTGCACATTGCTCTGTGAAGACCTTGGCTGGCTGGCAGCCAAGACCATGGCCAGTCCCCTTCTCTGCAAGGGTGGTGGGTCAGCATCTTTCACTCCAGGCCTTGTGGTTTTCTTCTGTAGTCATCCGCTTGGTTTTTGCCCACTTCACCTTGACTTGGTCATGTTTTCATGAGGCAAACATGAGTTCTCCACATTTTAAAATATTCACGTTAGCCACCAGCTAGTTCTTAGAGACATAGAAGCCAAGGAGGACCTGTTGGGCAGGGTGGGCCTGAAGGCCCTCCACCCTCCCCTACGCAGACTGCATTCAGAGTGTGTGCTGGGACCTAGGCAGGAGGGTACGTGTGGGGAGGGTGCAGCAGAGCAGGAGTTATAGTGCTCCTAGTGTCTGCTGGGCCCTGTGCTCACCCTTCCTTAGCTGGAACTGACTGCTCAGCTCCTCTGTCAAGAATACATGGCTAGGTGGCACTTGGCACTGCTCAACTGCCCAGGAACCTGCTTGGAGCTGTGGCTTTGGGACATGCTGCAAAGGCAGCAGGCATAGGGCAGTGCCCCAAGAATGCTTGCCCCTGAAGTGGCAAGATGAGGTGGGACCCTTGGGTAGAGCCTAGGTCCTCTTGGAAACTAGTGGACATTAGAGGCTTCTAAACAGCCCTAGTGGCTTTGTAACCTGGGGCTCCTGTTACTGCATGAGGGCAGAGCCACCTCTTCCCTGCTTGTTCTGACTTCAGGCTTTCCCTGGCTATTGGAGGCACGGCTAAACAAGAGATGGGTACGAGAACTCAGAACCTGGGGTGGCAGGCCCAGGTGCCTTCCCTCTGCCCCATGCCTGCCTGTGCATCGGCCTGGTAGGCCCACAAGTTGCTTTCTTGTCCTGTATCATTCTGTGCCATTCCTTCTGTGGGGCTCTGGAGTGTAAGGCTGAGTCCACCCCAGTGATGCTGGGCATCTGTCCGTTGACATAGATTTGAGGACTCCTAGTAGCCTTGTCTCTCTTGTGGGTTCAGCCTCTCTGGTGACAGCAGTGCTGCCTGCAGATAACGCCCTTCCTATCTTGATAAAATGTGCTGCTGCTTCAGTGTGCACACTTCTGTGGACTTCTCTCTCCTGTGGGAGCAGAGAGTGGTGCTGGATAGGTCTGACCCTGGCCATGCCTGCTGGCTGCCTCAACACTGACATGCAAGAGCATTGAGATACACGGAGGACTGAGTTGGTTACTTTTCTCATTGCTGGGACAAAATACCTGACACCCAAAATTAGGGAAAGAAGGGTTTATTTAGCTCACAGTGGAGCTTTCAGTCCATATTCAGCTGGCTCCAAGGCATGGTGGCACATGGCTATCCACCCCAGGGTGGGTGTAGCACTCACACCCATAATCCCAGCGTTGGACCATAAGTCAGTCAAAAACTGTAGAAGCCCACCCCATGACTGCATGAGGTGTTGGGGGAACATCTAGACACAAATCATAGCAAGGACCATGCCTTCTCTCCCTCAGTGGGTCCTGGGCACACTGACTACATCATTTCTCATCCGTCTGGAGTGGATGGAAGCCAAGAGCCTATCTGGAGTAGGACTGTCAGCAGGAGGGTCAGAAGCACCTGTCATTAACACATTTACTGTGGTGCCTAAATTCCTTTGTCTCACTGCCAGGTGGCTCAGATTTGAATGTGATGTTCCCCCTGGCTTGAACCATGGTAGTACATGCATAACTGTCCCATCAGGTGGCTTAAGACAGTCTCATTGAGTGCAAGTGTGTTAAAGCCTTTTCTAGTGCCTTCAATTGTGCTTTGACTGAAGCAGCACTGGGCACCTGGTTCATAGAAAATCAGTGTCATCTTGCAGTGCCATGCTGACAAGTGTACTTCCTCTAAAACCACATGTACCACCACTGTCTGCCCAGGTGCTCTGGGCTGTGGCCTGCAGGGCTTGTGCTCTGACTTCTCTGCAGAAACAGTGTGTACAGCAGAGGGGAAGATGGTGTTGGGTGCAGCTCCTTTCGGAGTGCTCTGCTTCCTGGATCAGCTGCTCTTTCCTGGGTGCTGTGGTTTAAGTAGCAGCAATTGTGAGTTGCTGCTCCTTAGATCTGGACTGGCACCAGGAACAGAACAAGGCCATTTGTCTCCAGCTGTGTCCCCTGTCCCTGATACGACTCTGTCTGCAGGGCAATCCTTGCTGCTCTGATAATGGAGCTGGTACTTGGGCCTGGTGCCTAGTGGCAGCATTTGTGGAGTTCACATCCTACTCACTCAAGTCCAAAAGGGCCATCCTGGCCCCGGAACACTGAGATGAGCCCTGAGGCCCTGGAGGAGTCTGCGCCAGATCTGTCTCCTCCAGGTGCCTGAGCAGTGTCACTCTGAAGGTGTAGGTCTCACCCATCCCAACAGGCTCTCTACCCTAGGGTCATTGGCCATGCAGAGTCCACCACACAGATGAGGGCTGCCTGAACCAAGGACATGTAGGAACATAGGCCATTGAGGTGGGTTGAGCAACTCAGTTGCATGATGAGGCCTGTCCTTGAGAAGAAGGTACATCATGAAATGACACACGAACAGAGGGACCAATGAGGAAGTCCCTTGTGATGTTCTTCTTGCACATGTCCTAGTTGACTGAGTCTAGCACATAATTGTCAGGGCACTGCCTATGCTGTTCCCTGTCTGCCAGGGGTGTGACATGAAACTTGGTTTCAGGTTTCAGCTCTGTGACTGTCCCTGCTGTGATTGTGGTGGAACTGCAGTTGTGTTGGGGCAGGGAGGCTGTCAAGGCCTTGGTGGCCTGCTTTCACAGTGCTGAGAAGGAGAGGACATTTGAGGCTACCTTAAATGTTTACACTGTTTGTCAGCTCTGCAGGCAGCAGAGGTTGGAATCTGGCTTGCTGAGTGCCCACAGTTTCAGTAGGGTGGGGACACAGCTGCCCTGGGAGGCTGCTGCCTCATTCCTCCTAGGACAGAACCACCCCTTGGGCTCCTCTGGAACTTCTGGCCCTGACCTGATCATTCCAAAGTTGGGTAGCTATGGTCTCTCGTGTTTCTTCTGGTGCTTTATTTTTGCCTTTTTTTTTTTTTTTTTTTTTTTGTCTGTGGCACTCCTACTTGTCCCCAGGTACAGCAGTTCCTAGGTTCACACACACTTCTGTTTACAAACAGTTCAGTTGACAAACAGAAGCATTCAGCAAAATTTTGTTTCCACTCACAAACTCATCAGATAGTAAATGCAACCTAGGTCATCTTCCTCAAAAGTGTCAAACAAGTAGTATTTTGTAGACACTGCTGTCATTGGAGTCCCAAGGTTGTCCCCATGCTAGGGCAGATGGGGAATGGTGGCAGTTTCTTGGCTCTGCCCTTCTGAGAACTGATTTTGCTGCCAGGTATAGTTGCAAGAGCACTGCTGTTGGTCTGTTGTTTTCTGGTGCCAGAGATTGGATCAGGGCCTTAGGCACGTTTAGCAAGTACTCTTCCACTGGGGCTACATCCCTGCACTGCAGGTTTCTGTCATTTCTGACATTAAGTATAAGGTGTTCCCTAAAGACATTTGTGAGACAGAGACCAAACTGTTCAAAATGAAGACCCTAGATATGGGATGGTCCCTGGTGAAACAGCTGGGGCTGCACAGTAGCATGTATGTCCTGGGCTAGGTTCCGGCATTGGGGTTCACACCCTGTGGGCACCATACAGAGAGTCAAGCCTTGTCCTTTGATGGCCTGGGCACCTCCTGCATGTCCTGAGTTTGGGCAGCCCTCATCTATTTCCTGACCATGCATGACTGGATAGACCCTGTGTGGCTCTCTCTGGCATTGGAGCCCTAGGATGGAGTGTTCCAGTTGCCTGGCCTAGCTTTCCCTTTCCATCCTGGGATCACTGGGCAAGATGCAGAGCTGCTCTGATGGCCTGGGCTTCAGGAAGGCTTGGAGAGCTGAGCACCTTTCTGCCTTTTGACATGAGGAAGAATGTTAGCACTGGACAAGGGTCTGTCTAGTAGCTCTGCTAGCCCTTCTCCAAGTTGGTGTGAGTTTGAGCATCATGCTCATCTGAGCTGATTCAGAGAGCAGGAGCCCACTGCCTGCAGGCCACACAGCCTTTCATGTATGCACACATACGCAGACCCTGAGCCAGAGCACAGTGAGTCTCAGTAACCTGAAGTCCCAGGAGCATATTCCTGACCAAGTGACATTTAAGCAGAATCAAGAGAGAGCCCTGCATTTAAAACCAAGAAAACACACTTCTAACTAGTGGGGTGAAGAACTCATTATGAGAATGAAAAATACCTTTTCCTGAAAGAGAACACAAATATTCTATGTCAAGACTTGGGGGGGGGGTGCAGGTAGGCCAGAAAACAGCTTGTGCTTGAGGTGTGTGAGCTAGAAAGTGGGGCTCTGACTCACTCCCAGAACAGCAGTGGTGGCACTGGGGAGGCAGGAGGAGGAAGGAAGGTGGGAACTGGGCAGGCAGGGCAGGAAGTTGATCTTCAGTAGAGAATTGTGAGGCCAGAGTCTGAGTCTTTGAAAACAGCAATAAAGTAATCCTCAGCGTTAGGAAAAAACGTCTTGATCCTCATCAAGATAGGAAAAAACAAAATGATTTAGCAGGCCAGCCTTTTTAATGAGTTGTCCATTTTCTAAGCCTGGACCCGTCCCTTGCACCATGGAAAGAATAGCTCAGCCAGGTGGGACTCAGAGCCAGGGTGTCTGCCAGAGCCCTGGCCTTACCTGGTTGTTGAGCACTGGAGATATGCTATACAAACAGGACTGGACTATCCTCTTAGCCTTTGTTATATTGGTTGCATGTTGAAAAAAAACATTTTAGATTTTGGGATAGAAAAATAAAAATTTACCTTTTCAGTTTGCCCGCTGAAAGTTTAAAATTACGCTCATGGCTCACATTATGGCTTGTGTTACATTTTTCTTAGAGAATATTGTCCTAGATGTTGGTCTTTTGGTAAAAAAAAAAAATTATTTAAAGAGGACCAGAAAGTACTAAACTTAAAGGAAAAGATGGATCAATCACTGGGTTTACATGAACGTTAAGCACATCTGTGTATCAGAAGAAATCCTTCAGCCAATGTGATGGTGCACACTTATAATCCTGGCACTTGTGAACCTGAGGCAGGAGGATCACAAAATTGAAGACAACCTATACCACATAATAGGGCCCTGTCTTAAAAACCAAAAGAGAGGCCTCCAAAGTCTAAGGCATCCTAAGGGGCTTTAGACTCAAGCACGTGCACCACTGCCACCACCCCTTCACACACACCCACCCAGTGTGACGCTTTCGTCCTTGTTCACCCTGATGTAGAGTGAAGCGGAGTAGAATGTGCCTATGTTCACATGCCTGGGTGCTACCCTACCAGAGAATGTCACAAAGGGGTCAGAGCCTTATCCTGGTCACAGACTAAAGTAGGCTTTGGTTCATGTTGGGTGCGAAGCAGAGAACGATGCAGATGGTGAGAGTGGGTGTGGTATGTAGGTCTGGGGGTGCTCATGGGACTGCAGACACAGGACAGGCCAAAGGAACAGAGAGAGAGGGCAGCCAGCTCTAGGCCCTGCACCGCTGAGCACAGCCCGGGGGGTGGGCACCACTGTGCCCTGATTCCCACACTGCACTGTTGGAAACTGTGAAGACATTCCTTTGTGACAGGATAGAGACTAGGGTTGAGGAAAGAGAAGGGCGGCTTGAGGAGCTGGGTGGCCGGCCCTAGGTCAGGGCACAGTGAGGCACAAGAGTCTGTCGCCCTGGGGATCCCTTGCATGATCCTCACAGCCTGTACTTTGGGAGGATCTCTAAGCAGTCTTCATTAGTGAAGGTCAGTGTTTCATTCTTGCTGATTCAGTAGCACCTGTTCGCCATCATTTGATGAAACCTCAGGTCTCCTTTGCTTCTCATTTGAATCATGGGTCTAGCCCTAGCAGTTGCATTAAGCCCTTTCCAAGACACTGTCTCAGGCCCGGAGTGCCTCCTCCCCGGCACAGCCTTGCCCTGGACCTCTGGTTTGGGGTAGTGCCTTATGCTGTGTGCCTCCATCCCCAAGGCCACACAGCCCAACAGGGTAGATGCCTCATGGGCCAGAGTGCTCGTCCTTCTGACCCTGGCCTCCACGGTGCCTGGGCTACAGGATGTGCCCTGACAGGCGAGGTACAGCCTCTGGCCAGTGCTGCTGTCTTCTGCTGTCTGGGGGCAGCCAGAGGAAGCCCGGAAGTGACGCAGCTTCATACCCGCCGCTTGCCTGTCCCACTGCATGCTAGCTTTCTCTGCACATTTGCTGCAACGCCTCCTGTTAGAGAGTGCTCTGTGCTGCCTTCTCCCAGGGGCAGGGCCCGTTCTTAGGGTTTGTGGGGTGGGGAGGTGTAGACCCTCTGCTGCTTTCATGCACCTTCCAGCTGGCCCTTCTCAGGCACAGCTCTTGCTCGTAGCACAGGGCATCAGGTGCAACAGGTCTTTCCTGGAGGAGACATGCAGTGTGCTGGCAGCCAGGTGGCTCAGAACTTGTAGAGGCCCAAGTCTCCCTTCCTTGTGTGTCCTTTGCATGGCAGAGAAGAACTGCAGAAGTGGCTTTGGGGAGCTTGCCACACCTGCAGTGGCTGGGAGTGACGTGAGCTCTGGGTCATCTGAGAGCCACTTTGTGGAGGGAACTATGGCCTGTAACTGGCATGGTGGGCAAGGGTACTGCAGCTGACACTGTGCCTCCCTGCACTGCGTCACAACACTGGGGGAAGGGAGATAGACCCTCTGCCTCCAGGATTGCAGATGGGTGGATGCCAGCTTCAGCCACCTTCTCCTCTATACCTTCAGCCTTTTCACCTGGGGTGGTAGGACAGGTTGAATGGGTGCCATGGCCAAAATGCAACTAGTGCTTTCCTGCTGCTGTCTGCAGGGTCTTTGCAAGGCCCTATTGGCTTCCCAGGTTAAGGTTGTATGTGGTGTGCAGGTGAGCCCTTTGCTTCTCTGAGAAGTCCTGGGCACCTGGGGCCTTTGGCACAACTCTGAGATCTCAAAGGGAACAGATCTGTCCTGAATCACTCTAATTCCCTCTCGTTTCCTGATGCAGTAGTTGAGGTACCTGCCTACCCCACTCCCTCATCCCAAGACCCATTGCATCTTCCCCTGTGCCCTGCCCTGCCCTTCTCTTGAGCCCCTGTCTCAGGAAAGGTACCAGTCTGCCCATGTGTCAGACTCCATATGACAGACCTGGGTGCATGTGGTCCCATCAGTTTGTCAGCACCCTTTTCTGTGAGTTCTCCCTGGGACTGGTTAGGCTATGTCATCAGCCTCTGACTCTGGGGGCCCTGGCCAGCTGCCCTATGAGGTAAAGGAGGCTTCAAGGAGTCCTACAGTCAAGCTCACCCCCATCTGCCTGACCAGAGCTTCTATGCCCAGGGGTCATCTCCTGCAGGGCCTTGTGTCAGGCTCTGTCCACTGGGTATCCTGTAGTTCAGTCTGTGTGCCTATGCATATGGGTGAGTATCGCTGTGAAGTACAGCTGCTGCCTATAGCTTGGGACCATCTGCATATACCACAAAAGCAGGCTGCTCCACTGTCATTGCTGGAAACACGGAGGGTATGGTCTTGAGTGGCATCAGTGTGGTGCCCAAAGTTGGCAGTGGGAGGCCAGAAGGGCTTATGAGGAGGAAGTGGCTGTGAGCTCATCCTTGAGGCTGGCTCTGTGAATGAAGTACATCTCCCTGGCTGTGTGACTGTGTAATGGGGTTCCAGAGAGCCTGGGTAAGGAGTTTGGCAGTGGAAGGTAACCCCTGCCTGCCTCTTCTCAGTACAGCCGTGCAGCTCCTCCAGGGGTGGACACCCCAGAGAGTAGGGGGTGTCCCTGACCACCTGCACACACAGCTCAGCAGTGCTTTTGATGATGATAAAAAAAACTTCCTGTCTTTCAGAGATATACACTGAACCACTTTCCAAGAGAATCTGAGGTTTTGATCACTTAGGTGGGAAAGGAAGGTGAACAGCACCAGGCTGGGCATGTTGATCACGCCTCTCACCCCCTTCTCTGCCAGCTGTGTGCAAGCTCCACCATCAAAGGCACTGCTGAGCTGTCTGTGCACAGGTGGTCAGGGACATCCCCTACTCTCTGGGGTGTCCACCCCTAGAGGAGCTGCACGGCTATACTGAGAGGAGGCAGGCAGGGGTTACCTTCCACTCTGCCAAACTCCTTACCCAGGCTCTCTGGAACCCCAGTACACCATCACACAGCCAGGGACACGCACATCATTCACAGAGCCAGCCTCAAGGATGAGCTCACAGCCACTTAAATTTTATGCCCAAAGAAGTTAAAATTCTTCACGCTGTCTGAGTTCTGTCAGTGAATGATGTCTGTCTTGCTCCCTACCTCTGTAAGTATTCACCTCCCTCCCAGGTCCCCAGTATATTTGGTCAAGACCTAGGTAAAGCTCATGGATCTAGTTGGCAGAGAGTGGTTGTCCTACTGCTTTGAGCTCTGGGCTCATTGTCTCCTCGTGGCTGTTTAGCTGAAGAAACCAGGTCATGCTGTTGCTGTGTCCCCTGGCTGGGCTGTACTGGTCACCATGTATCACTCACCCTGGACTTCCTGTGGCTCAGTCTCAGTTTGGCCAGACCCCACTCCCTTCACAGGTGTGGTATGACTGCCTCCTTATCTGCAGGATGGCTGCCTCTGCTGTGAGCGCTGCCGAGAGCCATGGGATAGCAGGACTGCTGCTGTGGTAACACACCTTTGTCACCTGGCCTTTTAGCTGGAAGACATCCACAGGAGAATGGCCTGTGGGTGGGTATTAGGTCCTCCCTCCATCTCCCAGTTTTCAGAATGAGGGTGTTGAACCCCATAATCTTTAGAGGTAACTGAGATAGACACATACTGGCCTTTAAGCATTAGTGGATCACAGCTGTCTTGAGCTTCACCCACTGTGGCTGTCTCTTGTTAGATGACCACATCGTTCTGCCTTGGGCTCTAGGTTGCTGAACCCTGTATGTAGCACAGCCTTGGAGCCTTTGGCCATGACAGTGATATCCAGGCTCCAGGAGCCCATTTCTAGAACTGGTCAGCAAACAAGATTGCATGGAAAGGTCGAGTACCAGGGTCTTCCCTCCACCTTTGCGTCCTTGAGAAATGTCTGTTTAGGTCATTTGCCTGTTATCTTCTGTCCTGGAGTCCCATGCACTCCTTTTTTTGTTTTGGTTGTTAACTGCATCTTGGGCATGTGGTTTGCAGATACTTTCTCTGTCCTGCAGTTGCCTTGGTATCTCCTTTTTGCCCTAGAGCCCTGACACTGGCTTTTGGCTTATTTGGGCCTTCCCCATTATGTTGTGGCAATCTCCCTCAAGGTGGTCTCGACCCTTTTGCATCTGGGGAACCCTTCCTTGCCAGCTATTTATCGCCACCTCTTTCTCCTAGATCTCCTCACCTTGGTCTCTGCAGAGCTCTAGGCTGTGTTTGTGGTGCTGACTGATGTACAGTGAGCTTGGTCTGGGTCTGGTCAGCATGTGTCTTGCTGCCCTGCACTCCAGGAGAACTGGTTTTGAGTAGAGGACAGAAGTCAGCTGGTGAGAGGCTGCAGGCCCATCTTCTAACCCTCCCTGAAAGGGGAGGAAGATGAGGGTATGATAAGGCAAGGAGGCACTCCTGCAGCAGTGTGGCCTAGAGGATGGGAGGGAGGGAAGGAGGACAGCAGGAGATAGGGCTGAGGAATGAGATGGCAAGCTTGGAAGTATGACCAGATGGCTTTCGTAAGACCACTGTGGGGGGACAGCTCCATTCACACACCTGCTCCTATACCTGTGACCCCCCTCTCCACTGTGCACATGAAGGGAACAAGGCGCTGGAGCCACCTAGAATGCCACTTGGTGGGGTCAGGGCTCAGTCTGCCTGACCATGCTTGTCTGCCCTGGTGCTCTGGTCAGATTTGAGGCATTGTGTCAGGAATGGCAGGTTCCCTTTGGGCCAGGAGGAAGGAGAGGTGGCAGCCAGGTCTTGGACAGGGTGTTTGTCTGTGAGAAGCTGGCAGAGGTCCTGAGTGTGTTTTGGGGGAGAGTGAGCTTGCATTGGTGTGAAACACAGGAGCAGATGTCAGACAGCAGGGGCTGAGCTGCAGGGCAGGTGGAGGAGGTATGTGTAGTGTGTGTGGTTAGGGGGAGTGAAGCTCTAGAGAGCAGGAGACTGCTGTGTGGGTGTGGGTTTGTGTACATGCCACCAGATGGACAGGGTGGGCATAGCACTGTCCTTGAGGCCAGAGCTGACATCTGCTTTGTGCCTGCTCAGAGCAGGACCCTGTCAGTCTCCTCTACCTAAACATGTATTTAGAAGCTCTCAGAGGGGTGTTGTCTGACCCCTCATGCTCCCAGGCCACTGAATGGGAGAATTCTGGCCTTTCCAAGACTATCCAGTGTGTCCAGAGCTGGTGTAAGGTCTTGGGAAGTGCTGTGCTTTGCTGACTCTGGACATGCTGGAATTCGCATTCCTGCTGCAAGAAGGGGAGGTGCAGAGTAGACTGAACCCAGGGCAGGGCTCACAAGGGGTGCTGTGCTTCTCCAGAGCCCTCTGTGCCCATGTTGGAGGCCTCAAAAAGGTCAGGGCAGCTTCTGAGCAGCGGCTGGATCACCTCCTGTGTCCTGGGAGCCCCAGTCAGGAACTATACTCTAGGAGGGGTGAATGTAGCATAAGGGACTTCCTGGAAGCCAAATAGTTGTGCAGGTAGGTCCTTTTACCACCAGGGGGCGCGGATCTGGGAGAGAGAGAGAGACCACAGCAGCAGCAGCACCACATCCAGCCCAGGTACAGGGCTATACAGATTGGGCAATGCTGCCCATCTCCACCCTGAGACCTGACCTGCCTGTAACTCCAAGCCAGGTGCCAAGACCAGTGTGTTTGTCACAGCAGCAGTGGGAAGCTGTGCTAGGTGCCATTAGCGTTTTTAATCCAACTGTCCAGTGGGTAAAGAAGATACTTCACTCTCTCCATTGTACCTCCTCTGGGTTGGATGGCTTTCGCCCTGCCCCAGTGCTGGAGTTTTGTTTGAAAGGTTCCAGGCATCCGGTGGCCACTCTGCCATCCTTCCACTTTGTGCCTAGCTGTTACTGGACAGCATTTGGGTTTCTGCTCAGGTGGGCACGTACAGGAGGGCTGAGCATTTTGTCCTATGGTGGACCTTGAGATCAAGTCCCTCATGCAGATGGTGCTCCCATCAAAGGGGGCCACACCACAGCTCATGGTGCCTATGCTCTTTCTGTCCCCGCTCACTAAAAGCCACAGGAGCAGGATAGGAAATGGTAACAGCAGTCAGCAAACTTGGAAGGTGAGCAGGGATGCAGCATGCGGGGTACAGGCCCAACCAGGCCTGAGCCCAAGGGGCCATGTCCATTCAGTAATCAGGTGGCTCCAGAGTGGTGTGGGCCAGGGCTCTTGCCAGAGCTGGGTTCTGAAGTTGTAAGCAGCAGTGGCCCCTCCTGTCTGACTTCAGAAGGTCGTAGTCCTTGCATGCCACATGGACTCACTGCCATGCAGATAAAGCACCAGGATACCTCACACCCATAACCTGGAGGTTTTCCTGCCCACCATCCCTACCACTGCATAGCCCACACACACACACAGTGGGGTCTGACAAGCAGAGAGCCCTCCAGACCCCAGAAGAAGGAAGGAAGGCTAGGTATTTGCTCTACAGGGAAGTCTCCCTACATAGAGCTGCTGTATTTGCCCAGCCCAGAGGGCCACCTGTGGGCTGGGGATCCCCAGATGCTTTGAGGATGCCTGCATGTGAAAGAGGCCAAAACAGAAATTCAATAAGGGAGCCAGCCCCTACCCAAACAAAACAGAAACAGCTTAGGTCTACTCAGAGCCTGCTTCTGGGAACAAGAGCTGAGCCTAAGGGAAAAAAATACACAGAACACTGGGCTGAGGGCTGGGCTGAGGTCTGCAGGGAGATAGGCAGCTACTGAGCAGAACAAGCAAGGAGCCAGGCATCAGGCGTGGAGCCCTGCTCTCAGAGATGGAAGATCAGCATGTCAGACTGATATTTCCAGAGAGGAAGTGATGTGGGCATGTGGCTACTCTCCAGGCCTGCAGGAAGCGACTGTCAGTGGAAGGTCCACAGCAGCCCCATGGAGCCTGGTATGTAGGGATAATCCAGATTGAAAGGATCACCCAGCATCTAAGGTAACCAAGGGAAGACCCTTGTCATGGGCATTTGGAGTAAAGAAACCATGAAGGTAATTTCCACAGATGAAAACAAACTAAAAGCCAGGTGACCTCCAGTGTACGAGAAACAGAATTCCTGTTTAACCTAGAAACTAAAAAATAGTCTTCAAAATGCTACCTAAAAAGGATTTCCAATACTTCAACATGAGCAATTCCATCAAGTGTATGTGAGGATGGGATCAAAGTATTTTCTACTGTTCCAGGTCTGGAAAAAGAAAGGTGCTTCCCATGAGCCGCTTTCAGGAAACTGCGGAGTCAGTATGGAAAGATGACAGGGTCTAAGGTGTGCAGAGAGTAGCCACAGTGGGCAGTAGGGTGAGTAGGCATGGCAAGGAGACTCAAGCTGAGACTTTCTTTCTGGTCGTGCTGGAAGCCACATAAGAGATGCTGAGGGCAGTCAGGGCTTGTTTGGGAGGGAGGTCTCAGCCATCACTCCCTGTGTTGAGGCTGACCTTACAGTTCTAGCTTTCCTGGGAGTATGACTTGATCCTAGGTTTCAGAGAGGCCATGGTAACTTCCATGGGCTTCTCATAGATACCTGCAAATGACCACTTACAGGCGTGTGTGTGTGTGTGTGTGTGTGTGTGTGTGTGTGTGTGTACTTTGGCCAGGCCCTGCCCACAGCTCCTCTGGAGAAGGACAGTCAATGTGCCTGTTCTAGAATGTCCAGGAAGCAGACATCAGGGTCTGTGTTGAGACTAGAAGTGGCCGTGCTGTCTGTCCATCAGGGGTTGGTTCCTCTTGCTTGCAAAATCTGTCCTCTTTTCTCCCTAGCTCTGGGCTTTGGAGTATCCAGGTTTTCAGCCACTGTGGCCAGAGCTCTTTGGATTTTGGTGAGGAATAGGTGTTGTACAATATGGAGTAAACTATTAGGTGGTGTGGTAAGTAACTGTTCAACTGTTAGGAGACCACCCAATGCTTTGTCTTGCACTAGTTTTTTTGTTTATTTGTTTGTTTGTTTGTTTTGTACCAGGAATTGAACTCAGGATTTGTCCTTGCCAGGCAGGCGCTTGTGCTGCTAAACTTTATCTCCAGCCCTGCTGTCTGTAATCGTTAACATTTGTTATGACAGAGGAATTAAATTTTATTTTCAGTTGTAAAAGTTAAGATTCTTAACAAATTGGAAACCAGAAAAAAAATGATATTTTCTTCCTATGCCTTATCCTGTGTATCTCCCCCCAAAACTAAAGTAGTGTATTTCTTTTTATTATAGTGATGATATATTTTCATAGGAGAAGTTCCACTGATTCATTGCGCATTCAGGGAAAGCAAAATCCTGCCAGAGCTTGTCATTGTCCAGTAGCCACTGTCAACATGAATTTGTATGAAAAAGCCCACTAATGCAGAAGTTTGTAGAGCACATCTAGCTCCAGTCTCAACCCTAAGGAGCTCTCGGGTTGTACTATCTGGGACCCCAGAGTGTTGGAGCCCTGGCCCCTGACCTGGTGCTGTCACCTTGGTGATGCCTTTCTAGAAGCTGTGCTTCTGAGTTGAGTGTTTGTGACAAATTGGTGGCTAAACTTCCCAGTCAAGGGCCTCCATACTTTGCACTGTGGAATATTTCAACCTGTGGAACGTTCTATGAGGCAGCCTTTGGATAGGGAGCTCCAAGCCTGGCTGTTGCTGGACAGAAGTAATATCCATTGGCTCTAGTTCTCTCTGAATTGGGATGTTGACTGTCTTTTCTTCTGAGTGTTAACCATTTGTCACTTTTTCCTCCTGTGGTGGTCTTTTCCTTGGCCGATAGTGCTTATTTTGGTGGAGTGGTCATCTTGTTGGGAAGGAATTCATCCGAACATACGTTATCCAGCTGCTGGCCTAGACTTGCTTCTTCTTTGCATATCTTTTAATGATTTTTTTTTCTGGCTCAGTATGACATGGCATGGCATGGCATGTGGTGCCATGGATGAAACTGTGGTGCCCCATACCTGCCTAAGCTTGTGTAAGTAGGCGCTATATACCGCCGTGCTATCTCACTGGCTTCTTCCCCCCCCTCCCATTAATTTATTGAGAAACAAATAGCAACAAGACAGTTTCAAATCAAATTGGTAGGACAGTTTCAATAACTAACACATTGCATACTCTCTCCCTAGTGGTTAATTGCTGTACAAGATGCGGACATGATATTTATAAACACTATTAGAACAAATCCCTCTGTTCATTAAGAGAATGTAACTATATATCTATCCTAACCATTTTGAATACACAGATACAAAATGGACATTCATCTGTATCCCCTTTTTTGTTTAGTTCCGTTATTTGAATATTATAGGTGTGTTAACTCAGCAAAATATTCTAAAAGAGTCCAGTAGTCCATAATAGTATTAGGTCTTCTGCTGTACTGGCAATGTCAGAAATTGTTGACCTGAGTCCCCTAAAGCTCAACATAACAGCATGGCTTTACTTCTTATACTTTGTTTTTATACTTTTCTGCTGGATGGTTAAGACCAAGATAAAGCAAGACCTGTGCAACAAGAGTTGTAGCTTTTGGATCTGATAAGGTCAGTGAAATCCCCTTAGGATTTATCCTGAGATCCTGTAGCTCAGATTGTAGATCCTTTGTCAGTGTCAGCCATTTGGATGAGTCACGGCCATTGCTTGGCCAATGTGCTCCCTGTGAAAGCCTGAGAGAATGTTTTCTCTCCATGTGACTCTCCTTAGGCACACTCTACATCATCGATCACTTTCTTCTTTGGCCCCATAATCTCCTTGATCAGAAAATTTGAGACACTACTAAGTTACGTGATGTTACAGTACAAGTTCTCATATGTCCTGAGTCTTAATTGACCTTGGAAGGCTAGGACCAAAATGTTGGCTTTCCTTGTGGCCCTCCTTTTTCTCTAATTTTGGTCTGCAAACTGAGGTTGTTAACCCTCCAGAAGAGAAGTTTATTGTTATTACCATACAACCTAGGCTGTTAAGCTTAACCTCACTATCTGTCTGAATATCCAACATCTTAGGCATAACATGGAACAGGTATTTTTCATCAAGTATTGATATGTTGAACTTTAAGTCCCTACGGAATATAATGAAAAAACATTTAAAAATTGGAATATATTTTTAAAATAGAAATAATTATATATTTCTTATGTTTACACATAAGTCCAAAAATCTAACCATATGCACCCTTGAAGCAGGAGAGTCCCACAACATTCCTTTTCCTGTCTCTTGCCTTCATTTACCACCCCCTTCTTTTTGAACAATCATCTACCCGAGAGACTGCATGACAGCAAGCAGCCCGTATTCAGAAGACCAGAATGACAGGCACTCCAAGCATGAACCTACTATTACAAATTGCCATCTTCTGTGTAGCTGCTTAGTTCACAGGTGTCAGTATATATAGTTAGTCAGGTGAGAATCTTTCCAATTAATTGCTAGATTCAGTAATCTTCTGGAGATTCTCAGGATCATTGCCTTTCCCATCTTCTACATATAACTGTATGGCTTGTCACTCTCATGTTTCCTAGCTCTTCTTAGACTTGCTTCTTGTTGCCACTGACCCCCCAGAACTGGGGCAGAGGAGGTAGGGCTGCTTGGTGACATGGGTAGACTTGCAGGAAAATGGGTCACTTCCTGACTGATGAGGCAAGGACCAAGGTTCAAAGGAGGTGTTGTGCAGGGGCCTCAGACATCCTTGGGAGCTGGAGAGCCAGATGTGGGCTGCTGTGTGCTGGAGCTTGGGTTCCCAGCACAGTGGGTGTTGAGGCTGGACCTCAGGAGACGATTAGTTGGAAGGGTTCTGCCTCTGGAGCATCTGCATTGCTGCTGTGGGAGTGGGTTTGTCACAGAGGCAAGCTCTGCCTCTCCTGACTGCACTCGCCCTCTTGCCTTTTGGCCTTCCGCTGGGGGCTGGTGCCCTCAGGAGGTGTCTGTGCCATGCTTTTGATTCTCTTGGCCCCCAGCACCAGGGACTAAATCCATACATCTTTGCATACCATGAATTACTCAGCTCCAAACGCTGCACTCAAGAGTGGCAGAAGATGGACTGTGGCAGCCCCTGAGCGGATTTAGGTTGAGAAGGAGCCCTGCAGCTGAGAGCCAGGCCAGGCCAGGGTCAGCAAGGTGGCCATCAGACAACTCAGCAGGCCTGGTGAGGCTGCAGTGCTGGGTTCTGTCCCTTGTGGGCAGCAGGTATTGCCTTTTTCTCTAGTTTCTGCAGGTGGTTTGTGCTGACTGTTTTGCTAACAAACTCGCCTGTCCTCTCAGCCCCCTGGCCTCAAGGGACCATAGGATGGGCCAGGGCACCTTCATACTGTCACCCTTGGAATGTGGGATGCTGCCACATCTGACACCTTCCCCAACGTCAAGGGCAGAATTGGCGCCTCTAATTAGGAATCTGTGAAGGAGGCTGTCCGCTTGGGCACCTTTTCCATGGGAGCAGGTGGCCAATGGGAGCCCAGGCCCCAGATCATCTCAAGGTGGCCAGCCCGCCTTCACCTGTGGAACAGCCAGGACACATCAGCACTGGGGAAGCAAGGCCCAGGAATACCAGGCACTGATTGGCAGCCTGGTCCACATGGAACTTCCAGACCCAGGGTCTATCTACTTGACAGTTTGAGGCTAGAATGCAGCCCTGGGGGACAGGCCAGTGTTGTGCCTAGGGCAAGAAGCCTGGTGCAGGCTGCCTGGTGTGGCCCTGGGCCCACCCAGACTTGGGTCGGGTGGCTTCCTGGCTGCCTGGGGGAGTTCTGGGGAAGCCACTCCACTTCCCCTCTGGAGACCCCCTTTTCCCTCCATGTAGGGCACCCTGTAATTTCTCTCCAGTGTTTTCTAATGAAAGGTTGTTTCTTACCCAGATTTCAGTATTTTTCAAAAACAACCCACTGATTTCCAGTTTTTTTGGTCAGAATACTGTTGGTAAGGCCACTGCAGAAGCCGTGTTGTGGTCACTTCAGGAAAGGGCAGGACCAGGTGAGGCTCAGCCAGCAGCTGGCAGCCAGTGGGTTGGCAGGCAGGCTCAAGCCAGCTCCACAGCACCCAGGTTGATTCTCATAGCCTCTGTCTCCCTGGCCGCCTTCCTGTAGGACTGACCTGAACTAAATTTTGAGCTGAGGTTTTTATACCAGCTGCAGGGTGGAGTAGATTGGCATGGCCCACTGTTACTCTTTACTGGCTGCCAGAGCACAGGGCCTGTGTGGCTTGGGGGGAGCAGGGCGGGGGCAGGTACCAGGCAGCACACACAGGGTAACAACCTTAGGGACTGTAGGCACTGTACTTGTTCTGCCTTCTGAGTGTGCCCCTGGGGCCCTGGAAATGGTGCTGCTTCTTTTTTTTTTCTTTTGGTGGAACCGGGGATTGAACTCAGGCCCTTGCACTTTTTCTACTGAGCCATCGCCCTGGCATTTTTTTTGTGCCCCCACCCCCCCCCCTCAGGTTGCCTTCAGGGCAGGTCTGGTTTGGCTTGAGGATAAAGGGATTGAACCACAACAGCCTGACTGCTTTGTTTCAGCAGGCACTCAAACACCTCAGCTAATAGGCAGACCCCCGGAGCCCTGGAATTTGCCCCCCCAGGCTTCCATCCCTGAGGGGTGCCATCCCCTGGGTGATCTTGCCCTGCTGCCAGGCCCAAATGAGATGCCCAGACAGGCTCCAGCTTCCACTTCAGTTCTTTGGAGATTGGCAGGACATTTGCAGGAAGCCCTGGCCTGGTGTGGGCTGTAGTGCACTCCTCCATACCCCCAGGCAGCTCCTCCTTGACACCTCCCATGGCTCCTAAATTCCATAGTCACCCCTACCTCAGGGAAGGATCCTGCTGACTCCCTGCACCCCAGGCTCTGCTGTGGGGTGTATTGTCTGGGTGTGCAGGTTGTGCAGGGGCTCCCCTGGTCCTGCTGTCAAAGTTGAGTGCTTTGCCTCACGTTCCAACCTTTTCCACATTCCTGCGTTGGCACTGAGCTCCCCTTTCTTCTTATGATGTGGCTTCTGCTTACTTAAGCAGTGCACTGTGCCTTTATAAAATTGAGCCATCGAAGGCCCACACTGATGTGCTTTTTAAAAATAGGAATTCAACAATGGTTTCTGTATTGCTTGATGTTATCTTCAAATTAGTTGTTTAGGTTACCAGATATAAATGTGCAAAATGGGTTAAAACAGTAAGTAACAACAACAAAGTTATAAGAAATTAAAAATAAGAAAGAAAAGAAAAGTTTAAGCATTAACTGCTTCTTTCAAAAGAACAGCAGAGATCAGCAGTACAATTATCTAAATTATCCTGCGGGGTGGGGGGGGCGGTTTCTCTTCTTTTTTCCCCAGCTTTTTCTTCCCATTGAACAAATTCTTTCCCTTTCACAGTATCTATTGTTTCTTTCAGGTTCTCACACTAGTGAGACAAATGTTTGCACGTGTGGATCTGATTTCACTTACTAATTACAGTATCTAGTTACATCCATTTATCCATTTATCTACAAAAGCCTCAAATTTATCTTTTTATACCTGAGTAGTACTCCATTGTGTAAAAATACCACATCTTTTTTATCCATCCCTCAGTTGATGGGCATTTGGGTTGTTTCCAAGATTTAGCTATGACAAATTACGCTGCTGTGTCACTGTGGTATGATGATTTCAGTTCTTTTGGAAAAATACCTAGGAGGCAAATAGCAGGCTTGAATGGGATCTCCAACCCTAACTTTTTGAGAAATTTCCATACTGATTTTCACAATAGAAATACCAGCCTGCACTCCCACCAAAAGTGGAGAAGGGTTCCTTTCTCCCCACAACCCCTCCAGCTTTTGTTATTAGTTGACCTCTTAATGATAGCCAGTCTTTCTGGCATAAAATGGTATCTCAGCATTGTTTTAATTTGCATCTCTTGAATGACCACTGATGTTGAATGTTTTTTTTCATATATTTATGTGCCATTTGTATCTCTTCATTTGGAAGTGTATATTCAATTCAAATGCCCATTTGTAGATTGGGTCTTTGAATTTTGGAGGCCTGATATTTTTTCAATTCTTTGTATGTTCTGGATAGGAGTCCTTTGTCTGACGGACAGTCTGCTATAATTTTTTCCCAATTCGTGGGTTTTCTCTTAACTCGATTGGTGATTTCTTTTGATGTGCAGAAACTTTTCAAAAAGATGAGATCCCAATTGTGATTCTTTAAAGTATTTCTCATGTGGTTTGACTTTTATTCATAAACTCTCCATAGGCCTATGTTCTCAAGATTTATACCCACTTTCTCCTCCAGAAGATTTAATGTTCCAGTTTTAATATTTAAATCTTTGATCCATTTTGACTGTAGTTGCGTGCATGGTGGTAGGGATGGGTCTATTTTGACAGAGGTATTGTGGTGGGACCCATCATGGTCCACATGGTAGATGTGGAGTTGCCTGTGCCCCCTGAAGCTGGGCAGCTGCCTGCCTGCTGCACAGCACTGCCCTGTTTCTGTAGGACTTTTGTGCACAGGATGCCAAGTGCTTGGCTTCTGAGCCTGGCTCCTTCCCTTGACTCTGGGGGCCGCCATCAATGCATGGCTCCCATGGTTGCTGAGAAGGGACTCTGATGGACGAGAAGACACCTTACTCACCCTTTCACTGCTAGGGGCATTAGGTAGTGTTCAGCGTGCGCAGTTGTGTGTGTATGTTTGGCTTTGGCCCAGAAGAAGGTGACCTGCCAGGCTGCAGGAAGGTGGAACCCACGGCAGGTTCCTGTGTAATACTGTAGTCCTTCTGACCTGCAGGGTGAGGTCCTGAGGGCCCGTGGTACTCCACTCTGCTGTCATCACTCTTAATTCTCAGCATGGGGAGGTGATGGAACATGTCATTGTGGCTTTCACAGCTTTTCCTTACAGACTGGTAATGGCAGGCACTGTACATATGTTTCTTAGCCATGCCTCTGTCCTGCAGAAGTGCCTATTAAAATATTTTACCTGCTTTTTAACTGCATTTGTCTTATTGTTGATTTTGGCACTTTATCTGTTGTGGAGATAGGGCTTTTATCAGCTATATGATTTGCAAATAAGTTCTTGTAGTGTGTTGTGTGGCTTATCTGGTCTTAATGCTATCTTTTTTGTTTCATCTTCTTGAAACAAGGTTTCACTGTGCAGTTCAGCAGACTGTTCTTGAACTCACTTTGTAGACCTCACTTGCAGCAGTCCTCCTGCCTCTGCCTCCTGAATGCTGGGATTATAGGTGTACACCACCACACCTGGCCTTAGTGGTGTCTTTTGAAGGACACGTGCTCCTAGTTTTGTTGGAGCCCAGCCTTTTCCTGTGTGGTCTGTGGTTTGGTGGCTTTCTCCTTTCTCTAGAGGACTGAGTTCCTGGTGTCACTATTCTGGGCTGAGTTCCACTTCTCCACTTGTATACTTTCTGTCTGCAGTTGGCTCCCAGGATTGGGAATGAGTGTTTGAGTCTATTTCTGTCTTCTTTTTGATGGGACAAACAGTCATGAAAGGTGAAGCCAAGAGAGTTCTCTCATCACTTATCTCCTCTGCTCTTGAAATTGTGTCTGGCTGTGTACAAGCTACATTGGAGGCTTCCTGGTCCAGTCTCTGAAGCTTCCTTTTTGTCCCCTCTGAGCCTGGAAATGTTCACGTTACCAAGCCATGTGGGTGCTCTGCCCTCTGCATGTGTGGAACCAGGGCTTGTACAATGGTCCCTCATTTGTCACGGAGGTTGCATTCTAGACACCCCTGCAATAAGTGAAAATCAGCAAAAAAAAAAAAAAAAGGGGGATGTTCTATTTTACTACGTGAATATATATATATATATATATATATGCTTTATGAACTCTTCCTACACTCTTATAAAATTTTCCACACTTTTAAAAATACTTGTATTCTCAATAATTTCCTAAACTCATAAACGTACATAATTTTAGCAACATATGTATACTGTATAGTACTATAAAATCCCGTGATACAGCAAAAAATCCACGATAAATAATTTAGATCAATATTTTTTGAAAGTCTACAAAAGCCAAACCATAAAATAGTGAGGGACTAGAATACGGCAATTCAGAAACTTGGTACTTCTGTCAGGCATGGTGGCACGCACCTGTAATCCCAGCACTTGGAAAGCCAAGGAAAGAGGATCATCATGAGTTCGAAGCCTGCTGGGGCTACATGGTGAGTTCAAGGCCAGAACTACATAGGGAGTCTCTGTCTCAGGGAATCAGAGAGAGACACAGACACAGAGGCAGGCTGTCTCAGTTACTCTTCTGTTATTGCTGGGACAATTTCCCAACACCCAGAAATAAGGAAGGAAAGGTTTATTTAGCTCACACTTTGTGGAGGTTTCAGTCAACACTCAGCTGGCTCCAAGGCAGAGGGCACATGGCAGAGAACAGCCTTTCACAGCAGCAGCAAAGAGCAGAGAGTGAAAGGGTGTGGCAGCAGCTCTCGCAGCTAGCTAGCAGCCTCTCTCCCCTCCTTACACTGTAGTGCAGAGTGTCTGCCCCAGGGCACTCACTCCCATAATCCCAGCTTTGGATCAAGAATCTGTCACAAACTCCAGAAGCTGCCTCATGACTGATGCAGGCTTTGGGGGGACAACTAGACAGAAACCATAGCACAGGCAAACAGACACAGAGAAGCAAGCTTGGTGCTTCTTGTGCCAGAGGAGAGCAGATTAGCAAAAGCCACACTCATGACTGGGAAGTTACCTAGGCAGTCATGGGGATAAAGATCCAAAGTGCCTCAGAAAGATCATGGAAAACCACAACTTAACATCACTCCCTATTTGCCCACCATGTGCCCCAGATGACCATAGGTGCAGGTGTAGCAGGAGGGAAGCAGGTGATCCCTTGTCCTGATTGTCCCATCTGGTTAGGTGATGGCATGGGGCAGCAGTGCTGACAGTTCTGCACAGGTGGCTGTTCTCCAAGGAGGCTGAGCAGTAAGACACACTCACGTGTTAGAGCAGATCCCCAGGCCCTGGCAGGAGGAACCTGTGTACCACCTTGCCCAGGCCTCAGAGCTGAGTGGCACAGGCCAGGGGTTGACGAGTAGCGGGAAGTGGCTATACATGAATAGCATGTTTACAACCCCCACACACAGCCTTGCCCTCTGGAGCCTCAGTATGTGTGTGAGCACATGGTCCACGCACAGGCTGGGCAAGCTAGATGCTATTGTTTGTGACCAGCATTTGTAAGGTAGAGTGAAGCATGTGCTAGAAAGCTCCCTTGCACACTCAGTGGAGGCTCGTGTGTGCGTGTGTCTGGACAGTGGTGACCAACCACCCTGTGGGAGAGGAGCTACAGGCATCAGCATTTGTATGGACCCTTTATTCCTCATCAGCAGTTCTCTTATGTGTGGAGTATGAAAATAATGTGCTCTGAGGGGGTGGGAGGCTCCCCTGCAATCATAAACCAAAAGGGGAGGTGTTGTGCTTAGGGCTCTGAGCTGCAGAGGTTTCATACTTTGGGCTCCTCCCAGGTGTCGGCCCCATGCCAGCTGCTTCGGATTTAAAGCAGTAGCATCAACAAGGCTGAGTACCCAACTTCCAGGGTTTGCATTCCAGGACCTCAGGAATCTGGAGCCCTCCAGTTATGCTCTTCAGCTTTATTTGGCATCTCTCCTTTAGTTCTGACAGTGCTGTGCTAGAAGCTTGGCCGAGCATACCCTACTGTACTGAGGTTGGACTCTTCAGGACCTGCAGCCACTCCCTGCTCCCTGGTCCCTGTTCTGAGTCATGGTGGGAAGATGGGAAGGGGACAGGCTGAGGTGGGGCATCTCCCCAGTAGTAACTACAAGACACTGTAGCTTAAGGGGTCTGTGAACCCCAGTGCAACTGCTTCTGTGTCCTGGGTGACAGCAGGGTAGACCATCAGGTCTCTTCTTTTGAGGGTTTCTTCTTACCCCTAGCCATTGGGACATAAGAGAGCTAAGTCTGTGGAAGGGGTCTTTCCCCCTGCCTGGTCTGACCCATATCTGTGATCAGGTTGGGACCCATAGCAGCTGGCCCCAGAACCCTTGCCCTCTTCTCCAGAGTGATATTCATGTCTCAAAAGACATTCATTTTCTCCAATTGATACGCTTTTCTTCCTTTCAGATGTGCCTTTTGTTCCCGTATATGCTGGGCACGTTTCAGTGCATGTGGCAGAGCGCTGAGAAAGCAGCACAGACCCTTGGCCCAAAGAGTAAGCTGGCTCTCACAGGGAAGCAGAGAGCCACCACGGCAGGATGACAGGCAGGCTGGGTGGGCACATGGTCGCCCCTCACCTCCCTCACTCTGTTTTTGATCAGTTATTCAGAGCACTTAACATAGGCTGTGTCCCCTTCCCAGGCATTTGTGTGTGTGGGTAGGGTTTTGTCTCAATGCTGTACCTAGATCAAGACCTCATGTGGTATACAGGTCTGCCCCAAGACCTGTGTCAGTGCAGGGAAGGAACTGGGGGTGGAGGGAGGACAAGTAGCTGGAGCCATGGGCTGGGCACCTTGCATGTTAACTAATCAGCATCCAGCATTATCCTAGCCACTTGCTGCTGGGTCACACAGGGTAGGTCCCTGCCTGAGGAAGGCCAACAGTGCACCCAGTGATCCTGGCTTGGCAGAGAAGAGGACTCAGTATTCCCTTGTTCATGTCCTGGCCTTGCCTCAACGTGACACATGCCGTGGGGTTAGAGGCAGATCACAGATGTAGGAGCCACCATAGGGAGGTGTTTATGGCCAAGGAGACAGGTGTGTGCTTGTAGGACATCAGGCAGCTGTCACAGGTGAAGCCAGGAAGGTGCTTGGGTCTGCAGCTCTTAGGGCCTGGTCTATGCCCCACCTGTGTAGTCTCTATAGCAAGTCAGATCCCACTCCCCAAATGTCATGTGTCCTCTTTCCTTGCTGCAGCCAAGGGGTATGCCCAGAGTCCCAAGGAGGCCAGGCACATGCCCTCCAGAGGTTAGCTTTCCCCAGATGCCAGCATTGAAGGATCAATGTGAGGAACATGATCCCTTCTATTTGGGCCAGTATGGGCAGCCAAGCCCCTGGTGAGCCCCCACATGTCACCTGGAGGTCCTGCGTGGGAGTACCAGGCCCTGGTCAGTGTTCTACAGGTGACCAACCTCAGATGCCAAAGTCATATGAGCTGCAAGAGCAGTCCTATCAGTCAAGCAGGTGTGGAGTGACAGGTTGTATCTATATGCACTTCTCTATACCCAGGTCCACAGGATAAACCCCAGTGGATATCCACACGTCAGGACAGAACAGCAAGCCCAGGCTCACCTCCCATCTGAAACAGCAAAGCACGGGGCAAATCTGGGCAGTACTAGTTCCTGAGACCTTGACTGTCCTAGCCTTAGATGAGCCATGGCACTTCCTGGATTTTGGGAAAACACAGGGAGAGTATGGGCTTGACTCAGGCCACAGGATACAGAATGTGCTAAAGAGAAAGGACAGGTTTTCACTCATTTGCTTGGTTGCCACCCACCCGTAATGGAACTTATCTGTGCCTTCAAAGCTGTCTTCTGGTTGTGGTGCTAATTTTGCAAAAATTTTTTGTTTGCCTACACTGTCCTCTGCAGGTGTTGGGACTAAGAGTATTCTAGAGCTGTGCTGCTGAACAGGGCAGATACACCAGCTGTGGAGTAGGGTGAGACAGCACAGGTGGATCACAGAGGGCCTCTTGGGAGGCTGCTCAGAAGCCCTCTTTGATGGCAGAGAAAGGCCAGCTCCTGAGCATGCGGAGTCCCATTTCTATTTGCTTTCCCAGTGGCAACCTGTGCAGAGGTGGTGGAGTACCTGGCTGTGCAGCTGAACTTTTGCTGCTCTTACTGGCATCTTTGGGTGCAATCAGGGGTCACCCTGCCCACAGCTGTAGGCCATCCAGGCACTCTCACTGCCTTGGCTGGGTCTTCACCAGCAGAGCCCCTCTGGACAGGAGAGAGACAGCTGCGAGAGTACACACACTTCTGCAGCACTTCTTGGACAGCGTGTGCAGAGAAGAGGGCATTGTGACCCCTGAAGAGATCTCAAGTACGGGGTCCTAGCAATTGAGCCCATCTTCTCTTCAAGTTTCATGCAGTTCTGAAGAACTGTCTGCAGTCTTTTGTAGTCATTACAGCTTAGTCTTTTAAACATAGACATGCACTTTGGAAATGGGTTTTGTTATGCCTTTGTCATTCTCTGGGTCATTTGGTCAGGATATTAGGTGTCCCGCTGTCTGCCGTATATTCCACACTCAGCAGGCACTGCAGAGGGAGATATTATGAGTCCTGAGAACTAGGCACCCTTCTGTTGTCCATGCTGGATGCAGTGGGAAGGAGGTGGTTGGGAAGGGGTTAAATGCACCGCTGAGGTTTGTTAGTCTGCCTGTGGTCATCTTTGGTCAGCATTCTCAGCCACCATGTGCTACATGCCCAGCAGCACAGACAGGTCTGACCCCTGCAGTCAGAAAGAATGTCCTGTGGTCACAGGGCTCTGGCCCACCTCCCCTGGGTTGAGTTCTGACTTCTCCATCCTGAATTGCAGGTGCGCTGGTGGTTTCTGCCCAGGACCACTGGGGGGGGGGGTTGGGGTCACCATCAGCCTTCCCCTGCTACAAGCCAGCCGAGAGAAGTGTGCACTCGAGGCCCCAGGAGGTTGATAATGGTGCATGTATCCCTCAAGCCAGGCACAGGGACTAGGAGCCAAGGCCTTGCCAGCTCTACCCTGGGACCCACCCTGCAAGAGCTCTGTAGCCCTGGAAGTGCTATTCTGCATCCACCATTGGGAATAAGCGTGTTCCTGACACATCTGCTGTTACACTATTGCTGCATCCTCATCTGTCTGTCTTGGGTTTGATCATAAACCTCCAAGCTTCAGCAGCCCTGGTTCTGTTGAGGGCTGGACAACTGGAAGACAAGTCAGTCTTTTCTCAGCAAAGGTTCTGTATTGTCTGTGTTCCTCCACAGGGGCTGCATTCCCCACTGGTTGTGAAAGAGGGGTGTGAGGGTGGGTGGTCTAGAGCCCCACAGCCTCCAACCTCTTGTCAGTATACATGGAGCTTGCCTGGCACATCACAGACTGGACATGTGCAGCTTCACCTGTGAATGTGAAAGGCAAAGTTCTTTTTTTGAGATGTGAGACCTCTCCTAATACTAAGCAGTGCTTCTGACTGAAATGGAGTGTCTAGTCTCCTGAAACTTGTTCCATTGTTTTTGAATGTGGATTCAAGTAAGATTCACATTGTGCAACTGTCAGACAAATTCTCCGAGTCCCTTTTTAGCTTTATATCCTGGAGTAGTTAAAAGCTTACAGGTTGCACAGAGCACAGAGGACCTACTGGCCATCAGCCGGCCTCCCCAGGGACAGCAGATTTATTAACTGCAGTGCAGGTCAGAGCAGAAAGCAGTGTGGGCGTAGTGCTGTTGGCCAGGCTGCAGGCTTCACCCCTTGCCTTTCAGTCCATAGTCTCAGCCTTTTGTTTTCTTCTGTGCGTTTTTATTGACTGGACCAGATTGCTCTTCCTGTGTGTGGATTTTGTGGGTTGTGCAGCACCCCTGTTGGTAGCTAGATCTGGACAATGAGTTGTCTGTGTTCAGGTTCTTTTCATCCGCAGGCAGGACAGCTCTGGGTGGTGATAAGCTCTCTGCTGGAGTACGTGACAGCTGGAGATCTTTGGGCTGTGAGAGTCCTTTAGTTATTAGCAGTACCCGCATGGGGATTGACCTCGCAAAGACCCCTGCCTCGCAGAATGTCGCACTGGCTTTGGGAACTGGGGCAGGACAAACGTTGAGTCCATAGCAGCAGGCTTCTGATGGGTAGTGCTGCTTAGGGCTGAGGGAAACATGGTCCCTCCCCTTAGGTGGAACCTGGTGTGTATGGGAGCACTGTCCTTGTCAGGCCCTGAGGCTTTACTGGTTACTTTGCAGTGGGTAGTTCTGGTTTGGCTTTCAGGCTGCTGCTTCAAGTCTTTCTTCATTCAGTTTATCAGCCACATTTTCTCAAATGCTTGCTGTCTTTTTTTTCCATATACAAACCTCCTTAAAAGAAGGTGTTCTTGTACAAAAGAAAGTAGCTTGTTTCTTTTAAGTAGTTTCTTAAAAGCTAGAAGATAGTGTCACAAGTGAGTTTCCCAAATGTGAATTTGCAGTAGCCACGCCAGTCAGGTTGTAGCATGTTCTGTCATACCTGTAGTTCCCACTGAACACCTCCCTGCCACCTCATATCCCAAGAGGCAGATGCTGTTGTGGTTTTCATCGAAGGCTCATTTGGTTTGGCCTCTTTAGAGCATCATATAAACAAAATGATATGGGCCTTTCCCTTTTGTTTGTGGAATCTCCCCTCCACTGTCTGGAGTTCAGCCTAGGTAGTTTCATACTTTTGCTTATTGAGCAGTGGTCCACTGTGTAAAACTACCATGGCTTATTTAGATATTCTCTGTTCGTGGGCTCTCGGACTGTTTATAATTCTTCACAGCTATGAATAACACTGCTGTGGCAAACAGAAATACCAAACGACATCTAGGATTTGGAGGCAGATTTATTTTACTTCAGCAGGCCCTGACTGGGTTCATTCCCAGAATATCAGGCCCTCATCTCTGGTGGTCTAGGGCATATATGGAATAAGCAAGCAGGAAGTACTGAGGCAGAACGGCTTGTCAGTTGGGGATTGGTTTATACAATGTGCATGTTAGTGACCAGCTGGGCATCACAGTGACCAGCCATTTCTAAGAGACAGAAGCAACCAGAACAGGAACAGGGGCAGCCAAGAAACTGAAGTATACTGCCCAGGGGGCAGCTTGTGTTGCACCACCACTGTGAACATTCGCATAGGAGTATGTATGTGGACAGATAATCTTGCTTTCTCTTGGGTAAGTAACCAGGGGATTACTTGTTGGTCCATAGATGCATTTCTCACCTTATAAGTTTATGTCCCAAATAGCTGTGTTTTTGCTTGCTCTCCAGGGTGATGTGGTATTCAGGTTGTCCTACCTCTCTCAGGTTCCAGCTCATGATCTCCTGGCTTGAGCCATTCTCTAGGTCTCATTTAGCATCTCTTGTTGGATAGAGCTACATGTCCCCAGCAGCCAGCCAAGTGGAGCACTTGTTCCTGTGCTTCTTGGCTGCAGAATATCTCCCTTTGTGGTGTCTCTTCAGACTTCTGCCTTTCCTAAAAATGAGGCTGTTATCATTGAGGCACAGAACTGCTTTCTGTAGTCCATATAGAAATCTTTATCAGATCCATGCAGTCTGTGACTTGTCTGTTCATTTTTTAAATGGTATTTTGAATAGGGTGTGTGTGAGAGAGAGAGAGTGTGTGTGAGCAAGAGAGAGAGATTATTTTGGTGAAATGTGTTTCTTATGTGTTTTTTTCTTTTTGGTTAGTGCTGTTTATATCCTAAGGACTTTTGCCTGTTTTTAACGAGCTTTACTTGTTCCTGAGCTTTATTGTAGACGCCTTATAATTTTCTTTCATGTTTAGGTCTCTGACTCATCTTGTATAAGGTAAGGCTGTAGGGTGTTTGTTATTCCTCACAGATATTCCATTTTCTCTACCTTGTTTATTATGGGTACTGTCTTAGTTACTTTTCTCTTGTTGCTGGGACAAAATACCTGACACCCAAAATCAAGGAAAGGACAGTTTATTGAGCTCACAGTTTGTGGAGGTCTCAGTCCATACTTGGCTGGCTCCATGGCAGAGGGCAGTAGTTCATAGCTGCAGAAAACAGCAGAGAGCAAAGGGAGGAGCAGTGGCAGCAGCAGAGTCAGAGAGCAAGCCTCTCTCCGTCCATAGATTGCATCCAGGCTACTTCAGGGCAGGAATTGCACTCACATCCATAACCCCAGCATTGGATCATAAATTAGTCACCATCTCTAGGAGGCGGCCTCAGTAACTACATTAGACTTTGAGGGGACAACTAGACACAAACCATAACAGGTACTTTGCTTTCCCTGTTCAGTGATTTGAGCATGTAAATTGCTCTGTTTGAGAACTTTACTCTGTTCATATTGGTGTCGATGACAGGGTTTTGAACACTAGCTATAAATAGGTCTGTGTGTGTGTGTGTGTGTGTGTGTGTGTGCGTAGCAGAACCAGGGATTGAACTCAGGCCTTTGCGTTTGCCAAGCAAGTGCTTATTCTACTGAGCCATTTCCCCAGCCCCTTGTAAATAGGTCTTGAAATGAGCAGTTGCCTCTTGTTTTGCAAGAATGGTTCAACTATTGAATCCATTTGCATTTCCATGTGTATTTCAGAGTCCTGTTAATTTCTAAAAAAGTAAATTTTGCTAGGCTTTGGGGTAGGACTATATTGAATTAGGAAGATTGACTCTGTAACAAGATTGAGTACCAATCTGTGACATGGTAGTTCACCCCCCTTTTTAAAAAATCTTTATTTATTTGGTACAGGGTCTCACTACGCAGATCGGACTCATCGTGATCCCCCTGTCTCAGCCTGCCCAGCGCTGGGATTACAGGCATGCACCACCATGCCTGGTTTCAGTGTCCAGCACAGCACATGGGCCCAGCATGGCATGTGATACCAGGGACCAAACCTGGGTCCTTGAGCTTGCCAAGCAGGTGCTTAGACTGCCAAGCTATCTCCCCAACCCATTTTCTTCATTATTTATGCTTTTAATTACTTTCAGCATTTTTACTTCTTTATCTTTACTTTTTAATGAGAGACTTTGTACAGTTTTAGAATTATTCCTACATTTAAAATCCTGTTGTGAACTGGACATGGTAGCATATGTCTGTAATCCCAGTACTTGGGAGGCTGAAACAGGAAGATTGCCTGAGTTTGAGGCTGCTGCATAGTGAATTCAAGGCTGGTCTAAACTACATGGCAAGGACTGCTGCACCGAGCCCCACCCCCAGGGCGCACTGAGGCCTCGATTGAGACTGGGCATGGTGGCATGTGCCTGTTAATCCAGGCACTTGGAGGCTGTAAACAGGAGGATCGCTACGAGTCCGATCTACCCAGGGAGACCCTGTAGACCCTGTCCTAAAAATACAAAAAAATAAAAAATAAAATAAAAAACTACATAGCAAGACCCTGTCTCAAAATTTCTTTGTTGTTGTAAGTAGAAATTTTATAAATTTTCATTTCCATTTATTTACTATGCTATACAGGAATGAATCTTATTTCCTACTGACCCAGTGACCGTGGTACTATGAATGTAGCAGCTCTCCTGACATGGTGCACTTTCCTTAGACTTTCTGGGTACATGCCCTGTTACCTGTCTGTCAGGATCCCTTTCCTTCCTACCATGTAGAACTTCTTTTAATCTAAACTCCGTGTAGAGCATTGCTGAATAGTGAGTCCTGACTTGTTCCTGACCTTAGAGAAAATTTGCAGTCTGCTAACTGGGTATTTGATAAGAGCTTTGTATTTTTTTTAGAGATGCCCTTTACCAGTGAACATTGTTTTCTGTTTCTATTTTGCTGAGCACTTGCACAAATATCGTGCCATATATTCTTTCTACATTTATTGAGATTTTTTTCCATTAGTACAGTGAATTACATTGAATGATTTTCAAATGTTAATTAATAAATGGTTTTTATATTCCTAGATGAACCACTCTTGGTTATGACATATTACATAATATTTTGATATATTGCTGAAGGGAGTTTATTAATATTATGTCACAGAGTTTTGCATCTGTGTTCTGAAATACACTGGTCTGTGATACTTCTTACACTGCCTTGTTGTGGCAGCAGGGCTATGCAGACCTCTTTTTCTGGAAGAATACATACATGGTTGACATTACTTCTTTATGTAATTGGTAGAATTTACTCATAAGACAAGTGCATTTGGCATTTCTTTGCAGAGAGGTTTCTGATACTAAATTCTAAAGTTCTGCTTCTTCCTATGTCACTTTTGATAGTTTCTCTTTGTGAAAGAACTTGTCTTATAATCCTTTAAATGTTTGCAGGATTTGTAATTTCCTCTTTCATATCTTATGTTGGTCATTTGTGTCTGCCACCCAGCACCTTTTCCTCTCTTTTTTTGATTGGCTGGGAAATTTATCAGTTTTCTTGATACTTTCCAGGTCAACCTTATAGTAAATTAATTATTCATTATTATTCATTTTGATTTCATTAATTTCATCTGTTCTTTATTTCCTCTCCTGTATTTTCTTCTTAGGGTGGATGTGTAGAATCATATAAACATTTATAGGAAGAAGTTTCTAATTTCTGCTTTAGTTTCAGTCTGTAAATTTCATTTTTTTAAGTGAACAGCAAGATTTTATTGTCTTCACAATAAAACAAAATATGAAAAGTTAAAACTGGATCCCATAGCCCTTTCTTTTCTTGCCTCCTCCCAGTTCAGAATGCTTGCATCTCTTCATAGCCAGTGTCTCTTAGCTGTGCAGTTGGGCTCCACACACTCAAGCCTCAGGACAATTTTCTTTGTAGTTTTGGCCTTCTGAAAAATCGGCTTAGTCTGTGCACCATAGCCACTCTGTTTCCTGTCATAACGCCACTTTCCCTGGGCATATAGGGAATCCTTGCCTTTCTTGTACTCTTTCACTGTGTGGGGTTGATGCTTGCCACACTTCTTACAGAAAGTTCGCCAAGTTTTAGGAATGTGCACCATGCTTACAGGTGCACGAAGAAACAAAGAGGCTGGGCCGGAAACTGAGTCTATAAATTTTAGTAAGACTTTTTATCCTTTCTTAGCATTGTTTAATATGCTGTTAATCCTATCTTGTAAGATTTCATTTCATGTTTTTCTTTTAGTTCTAGAAATTCATTTTTATTCTTTTTTGTTCAAAAAGTTATCTATTTCTATTTTTTTAAAACCTTTTTCTAATCTTTTATTTAGGTGGTAAAGAGTCCCACTACATAGCTTGGACTCATAGCAATCCTCCTGCCTCAGTTTTCCCAGCACTGGGATCACATACCACCACGCCCAGTTTCAGTGCCCAACACCACATTCCTGGCACTGGGTCCTTGTGCTTGACAGGCAGGCACTTAGACTGCTGGGCCATCTCCCCAGCCCCATCTTTTTGTTCTTTTTTGGAGTTTCTTTGTCCTTTTTGAGAGCCCTGATCTTTTTCCTTAATGTATACATACTTTTCTCTGAATCTTTAAATATATTTATTTCATTGCTTTTAAAGTTTTTGCTTTTAGCGTCTTTTGTTTTATTTAGGATTTAATTTCTCTTTAACTTTTAAAATGCTGATATAATAAAGTATACCTTTTTGGAAGCAATTTTTCTTTATTTTTTATTTTTATGTATTTGATGCAGAGCCTTACTACACAGCTTGGACTTGTAGTGATCCTCCTGCTTTCAGCCTCCCCAGTGCTGGGATTATAAGCCTGCTCCACCATGCCCAGACTGGGTAGCAGGCTCAGTGCATCCGGGGCGGGGCTGTGTAGCTGATGGTGCCAAGGACCAAACCACAGTCACTGCATTTGCCTAAGCAAGCACCTTGCCGGCCCTTGGAAACAACTTTTCTATAGCTATGACCATAGTCCAGATGCTGAGCATGTGTGTCAGTCATCTCCCCTCCCCACTCACTGCTGATAGCCACAGACCTGTCCTGTCACTGAGCTTTTTATTTTCAGGTATCTTGTGTGCAGCGGTAGCTTTGTGCCTTTTGAGCTGGCTCTTCAACGCAGTGTGGTGACTTTGCCAGCTGTCCAGTCTGTACTGTCAGTATTTGGTTTCCTTTCCCTGCTGCGTCATACTGCATTGTGCCAGCTGTTTCGGCTGTATACTCCCCACCCATTCAATGCAGGGCCACGGAGCTGTGCTATGTATTAGCACCCAGGCTTCATGTGGATGTCAGTTTCATTTGTCTGAGCCATGTGCCCAGGTGGGCCTGGCTTTCTTTCTTTAAAAAAAAATTGTTTTGCTTATTTTCTTCTTTCTTTCTTTCTTTCTTCTTTCTTTTTTTTGGCAGAACTGGGGATTGAACTCAAGCCCTTGCGCTTATTCCACTGAGCCATCTCCCCAGCCAACCTGGTTTTCCAGGTTGCCACCAAACTGCTTACTGGAGTGGCTGTGCCATTTTCACTCCTTCCAGCAACTAAGGGGAGAGCCAGCTGTGCAGGCCCTCAAACACTTGGTGAGCCATCTGCTATGGCCATTCTGGTAGGTGTGGCTGTGTTGGGACAGCACATGTGTCCCCCAGGCATTCTGCATTGAGGCTTAATACCCACTGTGAGGGAGTAAGAGGATAAAAGCTTAATCTGGCTCTGGTGTTTAGAAGTGGGGGCTCTTGGGGAGTGATTAGGATTAAAGTCACCAAGGTGGAGCTCTATGGTTGAGTCCTAGTGGCTGAAAAAAAGGGGGAGAAACCAGACAGCTGTGCACAGCTCCCTGCCTCCTATCATGTGGTGCCATGCATGCCCAGCACTCTGCCAGCAGAGAAGGCAGGTCACCAGAACCATGAACCCAGGGAACTTAGTCATGACACACAGTGGCCCAGTATGGATACCTAGTGGTCCCAGGAGCAGCCTCAATGCCCTCTGCTGTGCTACCTCAGGGCTTGGTGTTTCTGTCCACATGCCCACCCCACCAGCTCACAACACAGCCAGAGGATCCTGCTGGCACCCTTTGTGCCCCTTTGGATGGCTTCCCACCCCATCCCCACCCAGAGCCTTCCTTCCGAGGTGCCTCCAGCCGGCTTCCCCCACCCAGTTTCACTGCAGTGTTTGCAGTACCTGGTTGGGAACTCCTGCTTTAGTGCTGCTCACAGCAGTGTGACAGTGTGATTTGTGTGTTTTTTCTTGTAATGGGATTTGAACCCAGGGTCTGTCACAAGCTAGTCAGGTACTAGACCACTGAGCTAGACCCTTTTAAAAAGGTTTCTTTTCTTCCTTTCTTTGTATTTCTACACCTATTTGTGTTGGTGTTTGTCTCCTGGTTACAGGTTGAATTTTTTCTGCCCATGTGCTGAGTTCCATGTGGTATGCATTGACCTGACCACCACTCAGTCTCAGCCCACAGTCCCCCTGAAATATCATGCCTGCTGCAGTCCTTGGGCTCCTGGGACTTGCTTCTGGGCTTCTTAGGGGTAGACCTAGAGCAGCCCTGCTGTGGTGGCCCCCTTGCTTTCTGGCTAGACAGTGTCCTTTCCTGTCCCTGAGCCCTGTTCCCTCCAGGGTCTCCCTGCAGTGCATGCTCCCCGCAGTTATTTTCCACCAGCCTTGTGGCAGCTCACCCTGCACACTCTTGGCCACTCACAGGTGTGGCTACAGCCTTCTCTATAACAACACAGTGTGAATTGTCCCACCCTGCAAATTCCAGCAGCCTGACAGCACCCGCACCAGGTGTGGAGCCCTCTGATCCTCCCTGGACTGTGTGCCCTCCTCTAAGGCAGCTGTGTTCATAGTGTTGCCCTTGGCAGTGGTAGAGGTCAAAGCCATTATCCGTCATTCCTTTCTTTAAGAAATCTTTCCTTTCTATTTTCCTTTTTTTTTTTTTTTTTTTATTCATTATGGGGTCTATGGTGTCCACAGGGTCTCATTATGTAGATCGGACTCGTAGTGATTTTCCTGTATTCGGCCTCAAGCACTGGGATTATGGCTCATGCCACTATCGCTGTCTCAGCACACCTTGGGGGGTGCTGACACAGTATGCTGGGAATCAAACCCCAGCTGCTGTGCTCTGCCTAAGCAGGCACTTTAGTCCACTGAGCTATCTGGCTGGCCCTTTTATTTTAAATTCTTTAACCTCTGTTAAGTCACTGTTGTGATTTCCTAATTCTACTGTCTTGGGTTACAGTTTCTGTGTGTTTTGTGCATGTATTTTTCCAGGGTGTTTTCATCATCATAGGGTGTCACGTCCTCTTTGCTGTTGTCTTTTATGCTCACTGAACTCCACCAGGACACCTCCTGTACACTTGTAAGTAGCCAACTCCCTGCATCTTAGTGAGGAGCCACAGAAGGTACCTAGGAAGGAGCTCTTTCCTGGAGGGTTCTGCTCACAGGTGAGGACAGTGGTTAGATGTATAGCCAGGCATGCACACATGACTCTGTTTTGCAGACCCTCAGCACCAGATCCTCCTTTTTAATACTGTCTAGTAAGCAAACCAGGACTCTGAAGAAGTAGCTGATGCCTCGGCTAGGTCAAGGAGTGCTCCAGGTGAACTTTAGGCTTCCCGTGTGCAAGTGCCCAGACATAGCCAGGTAGCAATGGGGCTCCCCAGAGACCAGGGCTGGCCAGTCAGATTAGAAGGTCAAGTAGTATTTCATTTCAACTTACAATGTGACATAAACACCTGCTGTTCCACACTAATGTGAGTCAATCAGTTGATAAATGGAAGAGAATTCCAAGTAAATCATTTAAATGCTGCTCCACCAAGCTGATGAGGAACTCTTCACCCCTTGCAGATGACTGTGCATAGCATAACTTCCCTCCTGTGAAGGGAAGGAGTCACTGTACACTGGAAACCTGACACACCCAGCTTGAAGCTTGGGCACATCACCAGGATGAGTCTCCTTAATGGGAGGTGACATGGAGGCACTTTGCCTCTACCCTTCCTCTCATACCATAGCCCCAGTCTGACTCTGAGAAAAACAGTCAGATCCCAGCTCAGGAACCCCACAGTGCACCCTCAGAACCACCCAGATGTCCAGTCATAGAGAGTAAAAAACTGTTACAGGCAAAAGGAATCCCAGGACCGGGATTCAGTGGGATCCGGGATGGAGTCTACGATGGAAAAAGGACAGGAGGGAAAACCAAGCCTTTCCTCCATGTGTGCAGATTTAAGCCAGACTGGAGCCCTTGTGCATGTGCGCTTCTGGGACATTCATCTGCTCTCTTCCCCTGCTTCTGTCCACATGAAGCTTACTGCAGAGGACTTTGTGAATCTGAAGAAAGGACCAGCTCCCTAGATGGCAGGAAGTCTGGACAGTGTTCCAGATGGGCCTTGGTGGCTGCCGTAGGGAGCAGCTGCCAATCCCTTGGGCACACTGCAGCTGCCATGGGCTGAGACCCATGTAGGATGAGAGTGTCCTCCTCCAGGAGTCTGATCTGAGCTTGGTGATCAGCAGGGTGCAGAACAGCCACAAGGCAGGCCTGGCCACACAGCTCCTGAGGAAGTGTTTCTGTTGTTTCCATTGGGCACTGTCCCTGGCTGGCAGTGGTCCCAGCCGGCAGTCCTACGCAGGGCAAGCACAGTACCTTTCCAGTGTTCTGAGAGCAAGCCTTTGTGCAGACCCACCTGGAGAAATAGCCCATGTCTATCCTGGCTTGAGGGTACTTGCTGGGAAGGGTCCAGCTTGCCTCCTGGCTTCCTAGGCTGGGAAGGGGCCAGGGCTGCCATCTGTCCCCTCCAGGTACCACCCAGGACCTCCGAGAGGCCCTGCCCAGGTCCCTCCCCCGGCTCTGCTCAGCCCCGCCCCTCCCAGCTGAGTCTGGCCAGCTTGGGCAGCCCTGTTCTGTGAAGGGAGCCGCTGTTTTTCCCTGCAGGCACCCTCATTGGCCCAGATCGAGGGCGGAGGGCACTTCCGAGGGAGGGAGCCTGGGACGGAACCGAGCTGCCTGCCTGGCCTGGCCCCTACTTGCCAGCAGCTCAGCAGTCTATCCCATCATGCTCGGGGATCACTGCGGTCTCCCCACAGACAGAGCTCTACTCGGCCAGCCCTCCAAAACTGGATTTTGCTGCAAAATGGTGCTTCAGGCAGTCAGCAAAGTACTCAGGTAACATCCTGCCACAAGAGGGCAGTCAGGATAGGCTGTGACCCTTGTTACCTCCAGGGAAGGCAGCACTGGTCAGCAGTTGGTGGGTCAGCGGGCCACCTCTGGGCTAGATGTCTGATGTAGCCAGTGGCAGACCTCAAAGCTCAAGTGGGGCTGGGGAGATACCTCAGCAACTTAAGCACCTGCCTGGCAGTCACAAGGTCCTGAGTTCAATCCCCAATACAAAAAAAAAAAAAACCTCAAGTGGGTCAGTGCACTGCCCAGAAGCCTGAGCAGATCTAGAACTTTGTTTGCCTACTGAGGTTCTCCTTGACTGTCTGCACTTCCTGTTACCCTGGAAGAGAGTCTTGCCCTGAACCCCAGAAGGGAGGCAGCTCAGGGCCCCAACAGTGGCTAATGTGGTCTTTCTGGCCTCACTGTGTCACTAGCACAGGATCCTGCCTGGCCCTCTGAGGCCCTTCACCACCTGCAGGCAGGGGCTTTGGCTCTCTGAGGTGGGTAGAGTGGCCTCATCAAGAAAGGTATTGTGGGGTGCTGCCAGATACCCATGCTGGCTGACCACTGGGGGCTGAGGGACAGTTACCAGAAACACTATTTGTGATAATTTTCTGACCAGTTTTTATGATTTGCATGGTGCCCTCAGCCTGGTATATATACACACATGTTGGTGCGCCATTAGGTGTCGTATGTGTATGTGGTGTTAGGATGTAGGTGTGCTGGTGTGTATGGGTGTGTGTCTTGCACAGACCTTTGGTTTCTGGGCCTGGAGCTGAGCGGGAAGGTATCTTGGCAGGGTTGCTCAGCATGTGTGTTCTGGGAGTCAGCCCTTCCCCTCAGCACAGGAATTTGCCTGTAATCTCAGGGAGTCTCACAGCCCAAGTATCTGCCCTTGCTTTTCCAACTCTCCTTTCCTTGCAGCCCCCAGAACAGAGCTCTCAGTGAGGCTGTGGTGAACCCAGCCTGTGCCACACCCCCACCCCTTGGGACTTGGCTCAGGATGCTGGGGCAGCCATCTCAAGGCACCTCTGGCTCCGTCTTTTTCTCCTTGGGCTCACTGCCCACAGCACAATCACCCAGCAGGGTAGGCTTCAGATGGGGCTCGGGTAGAGACCAGAGAGCTAGCCTCCCTGGCCCTGATAGAAGGCATGGGAATTTAGGAGTGTGGGTGGACAGGCATCATCTCCCAACTCATCTGGGACAGTGCTGACATCAATGGCATAGTGTACCTGTGCACCTTTGGTAGGTAAAGATGGCACTGACCTGCAGGCACATTCTGCCTAGCAGAGACTGTTTCACTCAGGGGAGGTCTCCCTAGATAAGCACTGTAGCTGAGCCTTAAAGAAGAGTGGCTAAAGAGGAAGGGATCTGACTTGCCTGAGCCTTTGGCTCTGAGCTGTTGTCTCTTTCTCTGTCTGCGCACAGGGTAGGCTCACCTGAGCATTTTCCAGTGAAGTGCATCTCCTGGATGGTGGGGACTGTGTCGGGAACTCCAGAAGCTGGTTCTATGGGCCATAGTCAGAATGTGCACACTCACACATTCCTCTCCACAGTGCCTGGGCAACTGAGCCTATGTTGTGCAGGGGTGCCGAGGGGTGGGATGGGAGATGGGGTGGGGACACAGTCCAGGCCAGGACTGCCAGGTTAGAAACGCAGCTTAGACTGCATCGAGACTCCAGCCTCAGTTGCATTTGCTGGAACAGGAGCAAGAGACACCTCCCTGGCGTGTCTGCTCTGCTCTCCTTGCTGAGTAGCACTTGGAAGACTGGGGGGGAGGGGGTCGAGGGGCTCAGCCAGGAAGCAGGGCCTTGCTGCGCCCATGCCATGTCCTCGCAGGAGGCACTGCCAGGCCAATGGTGGGAAACAGGTTCTGGGATCCTCAGTTTGGGCTCAGGCTAAGCAGTGCCCACAGTCACCCTGGCTGAGAAACATGCAGGACCTTGGTGAAAGGGCTCCACCACACCCACCTTTTTGCAACTCATCAAGACTAGGTTTCAGGACTTGTGTTTCTGAGCTCTTTGGTTCACCCCTCCCCACACATTACCCTGGCCACTCCTTTCGTAGGGTGCTATGTTCTTAATGGGGCATCCTGGAACCACTCTGTGCCAACCCTAGGCTGCAGTCTCCTCAGGGTCCTGCTTCTACCTCAGCACCCACACCACCCTGCTGGGGATAACTGCCCCTGCTCTGTGCCTTGGATCCCTAAGGTCCCTTACCTGACATAACAGGTGCCGCAAGGATTTGTTCTGTTTTTAAAATGTACAAGCTTCTGTTCCTTGGGATGTCAGGCAGGGCACCTCTGCAGTGGCAAAGATCAACTTGTACCTGATGCCAGGGAGGCCAAGAGGTGCACTCTCACAGGGTATGGCTGGCTGAGTGGGGGTATGACTTTGGACAGGACTGAGTGAAGTTTGCCACATAGAGTCCCTGCTGGAGGAGACATCCGTCTCTTGTGGCAGTAAAGGTGTTGGGAGCAGATGAGGCTTGCTGCAGCCAAGCAGGGGTGTAGTGCCGGCAAAACAAAGGTGATTGTGGGAGGGCCTGTTCATCTTACACAGGCGGCAGCTGCTCTCCAGAGCCCAGGCTCAGCCCACCTATGGGACAGAGGCTTGTGTTGGGGGCTCCTTCCACCCCAGAGGTTAAAGCAGCCCTGTGGGTGAACTGAGGCCTGGCAGCTCTGTTGAGGTCCCATTAGTGTGGTCCCTGTCCTCACTGTGTTACGGGTATTGCAGTGAGCCATGTGCAGAACAGAGAGAGGAGCTCATGGATCACTGCTCAGTGGGGTATCCAGGCCACCAAGGCCGCAGCCTGGGCAGGTCTCTGGGCCTAAGGTAAAGGAATCTGTTTCATAACTGGACCAAGAGTGGCCATAAGGACAGAGGCCCTAGGCAGGTGGATGTTGGGCTAGCTTAACGGAGCTGGTGGCCTAGCTAAGCCATTCCTGGGAAGGAAGAAAGCAGGATTTGAAATGTTTTACTGTTTTGTCTCCCCCAGAGGCTGGACTTGTGTGTCCCCTCAGTCCTGCCCTATGGGGCTCAGCAAGAAAAGGCCCTAAGACTAGGGTCCATAGAATTGTCTGGCACAAAGATCATCTCTCAGTGCAGGGAGCTCCAGGGACCCCAGGCTGGTCCTGGGTGATGCAGTTAGAGTGAATCTGAAGGAAGAACTCAGGGGTTCTGGTGCTCCTGCCTGTTGGTTCCAAAGTAGCTGTGCCCACAGGAGAAGGCAGGGTGCTAGTGCCTGGCCCAAGACCCTGTGACGTCACAGAAGGAGCCAGGTCCTGAGGCACTGCCTGACTGGTGGCTGTGACAAACAAAGGCAGAGGTTGGCCTTAGTCTGGTAGGCTGCCCCACTCACTAGTGTATGAAGGGCTGTTCATGGGGGAGCCTCCCCAGGCAGGTCCCGGGAGCAAGGCCCACGGGATAGGAGAGTGCTGGTTCCTAGAGGTGGCTCTGCCTATTGCCCACAGAGCATGAGGTGGGTCAGCGGCTGGCCTGGCAGCCTGGTGACCCCTGCAGTCTGCCTTGCCATGCATTGTGGCCACCCCAGAAGGAGACTTGGCTCACCCCATGGGGCCGTCCAGGTGGACCTAGACCATGGTGGGGGCTTAGCCTGTTGCTGATGAGGGCCAGGCCCAAGGCCCCAGAGTGAACCCACCCTGCGATGTGAGACTTGGGCAGGTCCCACAGTTTTGGTGAAGCTAGTCCCATGTACCCAGTGTTGAATTGCAGGCTGGTGTGGGCTCTCTGACAGAGTGGTGCCCGAACTCTGTACACACTGTGCCCTGATACTGGAGATCAGGGAAGTGGTAGGAGCAGGAAAGACAGGTCCTAAGGAATCCATAGAGCTCCTCCTGGAGGCTGCTGTGCCAGGCCGCTGCCATGGGGCCCAAGAGCCTTGGCCTCCGTGTACCCATGCCCGCACTTCAGCCCCAGAGGACCCCAGGTGCCGTCCCCAGAGCTTTCTGGGTCCAGCACTCCAGGCCCGGGCTGGGCTCTGGCTGTGCCTGGCCCTGCAGCAGAGGCCAAGCATATGTCGCCTTTTAAGGCCAAGATCTGCTGTGAGAAGCTGAAAGAGAAACATTTCCCTGGCATTGAGGGAGCATTTTTCTTTCCTCTTTTTTAAAATAAACTATCAGCAACCTTTCAAAACAGAAAGGAAGAAATTAAGACGTGGTCAGAGTTACATAGCCCTTTCACCCCTACTCCACTGTCTGTGTAGCTGGTGAAGGACACAGCCAAAGTAGGCCACCTCCTGGTGCTGTGCAGTTTGGCTGTCCTCAGTCCTCAGTCCTGTGTTCACAGGCCAGTGGGAATGCAGGTGCCCAGCCTGGACCTGCCTTGTGCACTCCCTCTCACCACCTGGCCACCTCGAAAGAAGCCAGGGCAAGATTTGTGCTGCCTCCATTCTAGGGGCACCCAGTGCTTGAGGGGAGAGGATGTGCTAGAGACTGTCCTAGCCACAGCTGGGAAAAGGCCGTGACCATCGCACCTCCAGCAGCTTTCTTCCCATGTATAGCATCCGTGTACACATGCCTGCACTTCAGCCCCAGAAGACCCCAGGTGCCTTCCCCAGAGCTTTCTGTGTGCCAGGTGGGCACTCCTAGAAATGCCCCTCTTCTGGGAACCAGGGCACCTCCCCACCAGCTCTGCATCTTCTCTCCCAACCTACTTTCCTGGGCATGGAGCCCTGGTCTCCTTGAGTTGTTAGCCACACTAGGGCACTCTGTAGGCCTAGTGTGGGCCTACCACACACATCCCTGCCTGGGTGGTACTTCCTCCTGGAGAGTGTCCATCCTACGTGGTTGTGCTGGTCAGGAAGGCTACAGCCAATACTAGCTTCCACCTGGTTTTGTAAAAGTCATGGTGTTTACCATGAAGGAATTCAGGAGTTTGGCTGGCAGCAAGAGACTAAGCCTTGCTGTACAGAAGGCTCACCACAGGCTGTTGTCAGGGCCTTACTGCTGCCCTGGGGGCCTCAGAGGTCAGAGGCTCCTCTGCCCCCTTGTTCTTCATGCTCCCTTTGGGGTCCTTTGTGCCACATCCAGTAGAACCTTCCAGTCACCTGCCTCTGCTCCTGGATATGCTTATGGCCACAGAACGGGCAGAGCATTGTGAGAAGGATCTGGGCAGCTGATGGGCTCTGCTGCGTTTCCCCCACAGGAGCAGCCCTTCTCATGGCCACTTAGAAGCTTGCTTAGCAGACACCAGCAGTATACAGGGGTTTGGGGGTGGGGACAGCTGGCCTGGAGGAAGTAGCCGTGGGCAGGGCCATAGCACCTTAGCACCTGGCAGCTAGTCTGATCAAGTGAAAACCAGACAGACATTTATTTGTTTATTTTGTTTTCTTATTTGTTTATACTGGAGATTGAACTTGGCTTTCACAAGGAGCAGCATCCGAGCCCATTTTTTATTTTAATTTTTTTAAATTTTGAGAAGTTCTTTCTAAATTGCTCAGGCTGGGTTCAAATTGACAGCCCTCCCCTCTCAGCATCCCAAAGTGGTAGGATTACAGGTGTGTGCCACCAGTGCTGGCAGTGGACACAAAACATTTTAAAGATACATATTTATTCATTAAGAATAGCCATACCAAGCCATCATTTATTTATACGACTGCAGTCTTTTGGCAAAGAGGAGCTTGGAGGGCCTCCCCCTGGTGAAAATTGGGTTCTCTGCCCCATGGTGTACCTAGTGGAGTGCCCAGGGTATTGCACAAAGCCTTAGTCCCCGGGTACCTATAGGTATCTTTTCTGGGACTTGTGCAGGATGTGGGTTGGAGCATCCTGCCCCACTGGCTGCTACTCGGGTTAGCTGCAAGGCCTGATTCCACAGAGCTAGCACCTTCATGGTCTCCATGGTAGCATGTAGCACAACTCAGTGATGGAGGAGCTGACTGGTACTGCACTTTCCAGGCCAGTATGGACTCCCAGGGCAACCAGGTAGTGGTTGGGTGCTCCTGTCATATGGGCACCCTTTAGGGCCAGCCTTCCTGAGGAGATGCGCCTCCAGTGTGCATGAGGTGGTAGGGCGAGTGCCTGGTGAGCCTGGTCATTGGAGGAGGGGACCTGTGGGCCCATAGGGGCTCTGCTCAGGGCTCAAGAAAACAGCCTTCTGAAGGAGGCTCCCACTGTACACTTTGGGGTCCTCTACTTGGCCAAGTGATACCTATGCTGTTGCCAGCCTGGCAGCCCTGTGTTGAGGTCCACTGTATCCACCAGAGTGGCTGCAAGGTGAAGTCACATAGGTGCCAGTGCAGCTACTGTCCAACTGCCTGGGCGCAGGTTCCAGCCAGCCAGAGGCCTAATGCCCCCATAGGCTGCGCCACAGTATCCTGCCTAGAGCAGCCAGGCCCTGGCAGAGGAGGGATTCCCTCCAGGGTTTTGGGCAGCACCCTGCACCACCATGCGCAACCCACAGCAGGGCACTCTTTGTGGCCCCGTGGGGCCTGAGTCACCAGCATGTGGTGGCCATGCTGTCCCTTCTTCTTTGGCAGGAAGTCTAAAGCAAAGCCTAATGGCAAGAAGCCTGCTGGGGAGGAAAAGAAGATGTACCTGGAGCCAGAGCACACTAAATCCAGAATCACCGACTTTGAGTTCAAGGAGCTGGTCGTGTTGCCCCGGGAGATCGACCTGAACGAGTGGCTGGCCAGTAACAGTGCGTGCAGGCTGGTGGGGAGGACCCTAAGGCTGTGGGTGGTTGTGGGCAGCCCAGCCTCCAGTACCGCCCCATCCCAAGGACCCCAGCTTCTGCCCAGCAGCCCCTTGTGGCGGGGACAGGCTTGAGTGCCAGCTAGAAGCAGGGTGTTTCAAACCTGGCCCTTTCCTTATCTTACAGCAACAACATTTTTCCACCACATCAACCTGCAGTACAGCACAATCTCAGAATTTTGCACAGGAGAGACATGTCAGACGATGGCCGTGTGCAACACGTGAGTAGCGACCACCTAAGAGGAGCAGGGTGGTCCATAGTCAGCCCTGCAGCCAGGCTTCCTGAAGCCCAGACTGTAGGCTCGCCTAGTGCCTGAAGAGCCTCTGGCTGGGCATTTTTCTGTGTATCTGCCTGTCCATTGGGTTGGCAATCTGGTCTTCAGGGCCCCTGCTAAGGCACAGGGCTATCAGGAGCTGGCAGGAGGCTGATAGGCAGGGATGTTTCTGAAAAGGGTGCCTAGGTGTGGTTCCCTGAGACTGCAGAGCACCACAGAGCTTTTCAGGCTGAGAAGAATGCCCTGGATAGTGTAAACAAGTGCACGTTGTAAGGACTGAGGTGCCTTCCTGGTGGCTGCCTGACAGACCTGGTGCCAGCAGCTCTGGCACAGATACTCATTTCTGAAGTGGGTTCCACACCTATGTTGTAGGTAGGAGAATACAGATAGCATGGCTTGCTACACAGGCTGCATTGGTTGTGGCACAGGTAGAAGGTCTTATCTGCCAGGGCTTACCCTGGAGGGCTTCAGCCAAGCATGTCTACTTGCATCTGGACCCACGTCCCAAAAGCCATCTTGTTTACAGATGTGACCTTCCAGGCTCCTGGTACAGGGAGCAGAAGTCCCCAGACAAAGCGCTGCTCTGTTCAGGAGAGCCCTCAGGAAGGAGGCACTTACTGACCCCAGTGGGTCATAGCTGTGCCTGCTTAGTAATGTGGGACAGGTGCAGCTGGCTGTCCTCACCCTGTCCACCCAAGTGTCACAGTCTGGCATTGTCCCAGAAGGGTGGGACTGTGTTCTGTGGCCATGCTGGGAGCAAGCTTGGTGGAGTGAGAGATGGGCCTTGGTGACAGGTGGGGCCACAACTGAGAGTTTTTGTGCAGCTGGCCTGAAGCAGTGTGGGTGGTGCCTGCCCAAGCAGCTGCCACATGGCCCCCGGATTGGGTTTTTTTGGATGAAGCCTCCTAGTAGGGCATAAAGCGTGATGTGGGGCAAGCCTGTGGCCACAGGTGGACAGATATCTCCATATGTGCTAGAGAGCCAGGCTGTCCCTGCACTCCCCCTGTAGCCTACTTTATAGACACTATTGTTGGATCTGGATTCAAGTTACTCTAATCCTTCCAAGGAATCATTTGAGACCAAAGAATAGAAACTCAAACTAGTTTGAGAGGACACAGGAGCTTGGTCACAGCCCCACAGAGCCCCTTGCCATTGCCCGGGTCAGCAGTCTGCCTGGGCAGAAAGGGCACTCAACAGCAGGCCTCACTTCCATCCTAGCTCTGTCCAGAGACAACCCAGAGAGGCCAGTGCTAGAATCCAAGGGAGCGAGAGAGGCCAGAGCTGGGGCAGAGTTCACACTGAGCACTGCCCCCAGGGCCAACGAGCCCTGTACATAAGCCCAGCAAAGCACTGTGCCCAGGGTAGGCAGAGGAAAGGCCTCCAGCATGGTAAGTGGGACCGGGGACCCGTAGAGCTCCACCACACTGCAAATGCTAGCAAAGCAAAGGTTGCCCAAATCCCACATCTATGAGTAGCCTTGTTCTTCTGGGGTGATGAAGAAGTGACAAAGGGAAGCTAAACATGTCATGTCCTGAGACCTCCATCAGAGAGTTGTCCAGGAACACAGATTCCTCCCCGCTCAGCTCACAGGAGCGTGTCCTCATCAGGTCGGCAGGAGAACAGCCAGAGCTGACCTAGAGGCTTGTGCGTGAGGGGACCTGGGCCTTGTGCCAGGCAGAGTCCAGAGCTGGCCTAGAAGCTCATGCATGAGGGGACCTGGGCCCAGCACAAGGCAGAGTCCAGAGCTGGCCTAAAGGCTTGTGCTTGAGGGGACCTGGGCCTTGCTTAGGGCAGAGTCCACAGCTGGCCTAGAGGCTCGTGCGTGAGGGGACCTGGGCCTTGTGCAGGGCAGAGTCCAGATCTGGCCTAGAGGCTCATGCAGGAGGGGACCTGGGCCTTGTGCAGGGCATAGTCCAAAGATGGCCTAGAGGCTCATGCGCAAGGGGACCTTGGCCTTGTGCAGGTAGACTCCAGAGCTGGCCTAGAGGCTCGTGTGTGATGGGACCTGGGCCTTGCGCAGGGCAGAGTCCAGAGCTGGCCTAGAAGCTTGTGTGTGAAGGGACCTGGGCCTTGTGCCGGGCAGAGTCCAGAGCTGGCCTAGAGGCTCATGGGTGAGGGGACCT
>NW_004524669.1:8963019-8963609 GCF_000260255.1 Octodon degus | reverse complement strand
GGGCAGAGTCCAGAGCTGGCCTAGAGGCTCATGGGTGAGGGGACCTGGGCCTTGCGCAGGGCAGAGTCCAGAGCTGGCCTAGAGGCTCATGTGTGATGGGACCTTGGCCTTGCACAGGTAAACTCCAGAGCTGGCCTAGAGGCTTGTGCGTGAGGGGACCTGGGCCTTGCGCCGGGCAGAGTCCAGAGCAGGCCTAGAGTCTCATGCGTGAGGGGACCTGGGCCTTGTACCGGGCAGAGTCCAGAGCTGGCCTAGAGGCTTGTGTGTGAGGGGACCTGGGCCTTGCGCAGGGCATAGTCCAAAGCTGGCCTAGAGGCTCATGCGCAAGGGGACCTTGGCCTAGTGCAGGTAGACTCCAGAGCTGGCCTAGAGGCTCGTGCGTGAGGGGACCTGGGCCTTGTGCAGGGCAGAGTCCAGAGCTGGCCTAGAGGCTTGTGCGTGAGGGGACCTGGGCCTAGTGCAGGTAGACTCCAGAACTGACCTAGAGGCTCGTGTGTGAGGGGACCTGGGCCTTGCGCAGGGCAGAGTCCAGAGCTGGCCTAGAGGCTTGTGCTTGAAGGGACCTGGGCCTTGCTCAGGGCAGAGTCCAG